>NW_024526599.1:11228051-11467203 GCF_017590135.1 Pyrgilauda ruficollis | reverse complement strand
TTTTTTTTTTTTTTTTAGAGCTAATTCTCTAAAGAGGTATATTCCAGCAGAGGTGAAAAAAAAACCCAGCAACAAAGAATTCTGTGGATAGCTTGGCAAAATCATATTGAAAACAGAATATTTTGTAATTCTACAGTAAAAGTGGCATGAAAATGGAGTTACAGACAGCACTGCCTGTTCTGTTGACAATATTCATGAAGTTAGTTAGGTTTCCTACCTCCTGAACTATAACTTTTGAGAGATTTTGTCATCCAGTCTCTTATGAAGAAAGTTTTAAGTTCCCTTTGGGATGGTGTATATATATGATCCCAGCTGATGTATTTTCAGTCTTGAGGAATGCACAGCTTTTTCTGGTAGCTAAAAATACCTTTATGAAATGAGTTGTTTAAGTTGTTACAGGATCATAAAACCCACAAAAGCAAATAAAATATACCTTGAAACAAAAGACACCCACGTTAACACTTTTTAGTTGGGTGGATACAGCCAGGTGCCTCTGAATAAAAGAGCAATCTTTCACATCAAAAAATCAAAAATAAAGAAAAGTTCCACATGCTTCACGTTAGGAGCTGACTTACTGTGGAAGCGCCTACAACAGGATACAACTGCAAGACTGTGGCTAAAGGAACATTGTCCACAACAAGTGCAGAAGGCTGCAAGTATGAGAATAAATCACCTTTTCAGAGAGATAAGGCCCAGTTGTCTCATTGGACTCCTTCTAGCAGGGTCTGGACTTGGGTTTCTAGCACAGGCTGAGGACTCAGGTTACTCCTGGACACTCTTCAAGCACCTTGCTGTCTGTGCATGTGCGCAAGCACTCTGGCAGCAGTCAGGCTGGCAGCCTGGCGCTCCTCCTCACTCCTGTTCCACAGACAGACTAAGAGCAGCACCACCCTCAGGGCCAGGGATCTACTCCCACCTGTTTCCCCTTATTTAGGGAAGTAGAAATAAACTGCCTCCAAATAGTTCCCAGTCCTCTGGTACCTCTTAATTCTTCCTCAATAGTTATGCAGTTCATACATCTTATCAAATTTGCAGAAGGTAAAACACTGAAAGCTAAAACACTGAAGGCTAAAAAAAAAAACTCCCATTGCAGCTGAAAATGTTGCTTCTTATTTTCGGATAATGCCAGTGTATATCTCTACCCATCTTTTTTTACCACTGGCATTAGAATCAGGCTCTGCTACTGCCCAGGTCAGAGGAATGTCTTTACACCACCAGCTGCACAACAAATGAGAGCAAGCAGGAGCAGGAAAAGGCTTTGCCTGCCGTTGCATAGCCATGTCAGGAGTTCACCAGATGTAAATGTACAAAACAGAAAGATGGTGTTGTTCACGTGAGTTCAGCCTGTCGATATCTGGCAGCACATGACATCCCCTTCATGCTGCTCACCAGAAGATGAACATAGTTGAGAGGATTTGCTGGAAGCCCAAGAAAGCTACTAAACCTTGCTGAAAGTCCTGTGTGAGGTCTGAGTCTGTCTGCTCTCCAGCCATTCCACCTTGCTACAGCTAACCAGGCAGAGATTCAGACTGAGAACAAAACTCTTCCAGTGGATGCAGGTTTATGCATCAATGAGAGCAAAAGAAAAAAGTATTCTGGCACTTGCAACAAGTGCTGATCCCTTGTTCACAATTCATAAGAATGACTCCACAATGAGACATTCAAAGGGCTTAAACTCCATGAAGGTATTCCAGTGCTTAGGAGCATTCTGCCAACACTCATACAATCTATTGGAGGTTTTCCTTAATTTTCAATTGTTAAAATCCAGAAAACAGGTAAAGATTTCCAGAAGACAAAAATAGACATCAGTTTTCTAGCATGAAATGCATGCATTAAAAGTGGCAGGCTCCATTCAAATCCTTTGGGAATAGGGCATGCCAAGTTTCATCTGGCACTCAACCACACTTGTCTATTTAGAAAGCTGGTGTCAGGGATTCCTAACCATGGTCTCAGCCATGGGTTTTGACACAAATCCATTTATACTACATAAATCATGAATTCATTCCTTCAAATACCAAAGTCGATTTTGAAATCTGATGTTTATAACGGTTCATCTATATTCATCAGTACTATCACCTTAAAAAAAAAAAAAAAAAAAAAAAAAAAAAAACCAGAAACTTTTAACAATATTACCAGTGAATGCAATGGGAACAGAACACGAGATTTTTTTGGTTTTAAGCTACAAATCTGAAGTGGAAGTGAATGTTAAACGTATGCCTCCTACTAAAACTTTATGAAAAATGAAATGCACAAAAAGCTGGATCCTTGCCATGACACCCATTATGGTGAAGTCTGAGACTCTGACCCTTCGTGTTATACTTATTGTGTTTTTGACACATTTAGTCAATTAAAATGGGTGAAGTGTAATTTGTTTTTCTTAAGTTTAATACAGCATGTCAATAGAAGCTAACCAAAATTTATAGTAGGAACACTAAAACTGCCACTTGCACTTAAACAAATGAACACAATTTATCATAGTTGAAATAAAAGGAACATCATGTGCATTTGACTTTATACTTCACATGAGCATGTTGCCAAATATAGGAAAGCATGTTACAGCTGACACTTCCAATGGAAAAGACATTTTACTTCACATTAAATATTGGTGTGAAAAATTTGGACCTTGTCCAATCCTAAGAAGTGTTAACGTTGGCACTTCCACTGTATACTTTTACTGTAAATTGTTGTAACATTTATTTGACATGGAATACCCAAAGGATTGATGAGTAAAGAAAGGAAGACTTTTTATTGTGCCATGTTCCCTTTTTCAGTCATGCATACTAAGCCTTTACATCTTCAGAGTTTAAACAAGTCACCACCTGTACTCAATCGGTGAAAGTTATTTTTCATGCAACTGGAGTTTGCCTTTTTTATAAACCTATAAAAGCACACATTTTCCATTTTATTGGTCAGCAAAGCAATGGCTGATTTAACCATAAAACTTACAAATGTTGTTTCTTTATGGAGATCTATGTTTTTTTAGCCCTTTATAATTCCTTGGAATATAAGCCTCCTTCATTTCATTTGTTGTCAGAGAATGAAAACACAAAACAAAGTGGAGTATTTTTTCTTTTCATTAGAAAAGTTCACCTAACACTACTACCACTTATATTATTGCCCACAGACTACTAAAGATTTAGGAGGAACAAAGTGCTGCTGCATAAAAATTTATCCGCTTCAATTAAGTACCTGCACAAGAATTCTGTGTTCGTATTATGTGAACTATAACTACATTTATCTGCAGTAATGAAGCACTGTAAAATGTTGGAAAAGTGCTGAGGGGCACTTTGTATGATTTACTGAACTGATCTCTAGGTTAAGAAAGCAGGCCTAAGACAAGGGAATTACTCTTTTCATCCATATTTTTCAAATTAAGAAAATCCATAGCCTTTTGAATTATAAAATTAAATTTTAGAGACACAAACATGAAAATGATTGGGGTATTTTAACAGTCTTAAATACCCAGTCCAAGACTTTGAATTTTGATCTATTTAAATACAACACTTCAAGCTTTCTGCATTTGGTTACAATTAAAAGAGAAATTTATATGTACAAATACTGGGAAAACAGATTTTTTTTTTCAAACTAGACAAACAACACAGATGTCCTATACCAGCGAGAAATCTCAACAACCTTGTGAAGCAATGAAACTAGAGAATGTAAACAGCAGAGGACATGAGCTGGTGCCTAGGGTTACATCTGCTGGCTCACAGAACATCAGGTAGTGGCACCCTAAGAGCACCTCTGGAGAGAGGAATAGGTTTATTAATTAATTTTTTTAAGTACTGTAGTGAGTATCTATTCATTAAATGGAAAAAAAAAAATCTATCCTTTGTGTGTTCTTCTGGCCTACAACTTAGAGTGTGAAAAACAAATCTAAGTGAATGGAAAGTCCTAAGAGAATTACTTTCAATAGATGATCCATGTATCAGAAACCCATCAATCCTACCTTTCCCTTTGCTATTTGTAAATTGCAAACATGCTCTTTAGAAAAGACAAAGGATAGAAGAAACACAGGAGAGTAGAAATGCTTGGAGTAGAGATAAAATAAAATGTTTGGTAGATTTTACACTGCTAACAACTCAGTCAAAAAAGGAATGTCAGCAAAAGCAAAGCCAGATCAATCTTCTCTCAGCCAGGTATTATCAAGCCATGTTTCTTCAATATCATCCTCAGTCTTATAAAACTATTTTTTCATTACAATCTCATTACTCTGCTTAGCAATAGGGAAGTCAAAGAGATCACTCCTATCTCCTAACTCATTGCCAAAAAGAAAAAAATCCCACTCAAAATCACCCCATGGCCACAGGCAGTCATGTGGTATGAACATGTTTCCAAAGAGATTGTACAGGCTCCATTCTTGAGTGTTTTCAAGACTCAGCTGGATATACTCAGAGTAACCTGGTCTGATCTCATGGATGATTCTGGGTTTTTCCCCACTTTTTTTCTTCAGGAGACAACACTGGATACCTCATGATGTTCCTGCCTAATCTATGATGGTATCATTACATTCCTTATTTCAACTGAGACAACATGACTTAAAAGATGTATTTTGAAGGCAAAACAAGAAAACAAACAGCCAGCTACCTGACTGCTAAAAAGTAATAAATTATAAAAAGTTGTTGTGCTGTTGCCAACACAATGGAACCATAATTTCTGCTAAAATGCAGATAAAATACAGGTAGTATGAAAGTTTCCCTATTTGCATCTGGTTTCGGGAAAAGAACAACTATAGGTATTATAGATGCTGCCTGGAATTTTTTCCAGGTTGAAAAAGTTTTCTTTTCCTTTTGCGTGGATGCAATGTCAAACCTGGACAAAAGAAGGTTGAGTTTGTGCTACTCCAATTTCTAGCTGGAGTTAATGATGAGTGTGCGGGAGGAATACTCCATTTTAAAGTAGCACTACCTTTCCTCCCATGTCGTGCTATCATCTTTAATGGCAACAATAATTCACTTAAGCCAGGAAGACATTTTTTCTGCTTTATCTATAGATCATTAGAGCAGTCTGCCTGCTGCATTAATGCCTGCTAAAATGGCATGCTGCTTCCCACTTTATGGCTCTATGTCAAAAATGTCTCTGATAGCTGGTTACTCACTCCACTTTGTCGGTGTTAAACAATCCATTCCTTATTGGATGAGCCATGCTATCACATGGCAGTTACTTGACTTCTATAATATCCTCTATAGGTGTCAGGTCTCTGGAGAACTGTACGTCCTCAACTCCCACTGAAAGCAAAGGTGGATAGCACCTTACAGATCAGATGTTGTGACTTTCTGAAGAGCTGTTTAAGCTTTTCAGTTAAAACTCAACAGCTGTGCAAAATGCAGGCATTATTTTTAGCCATACATTGCATCTCTCCGTTTGTGATAATTTACTACCATGCAAAATATGTTGCTATGATATTGCTCAAGAGATAACAGCAAGGGAGAATTAGTACAAGTATGTAACGAACCAGGGCCAAACACTTCTAGAGACACAATCTAGGTTTCCTACACCAACACAGAGTGTTGAGAGTTGGTTTTTTATACTCTTTAAGCCTTTGTTTCTCTGCAATATAAATGATATTACAAAGAGTCAGGAAAAGTGTTATGGCATTTAGTGATTCAATTTGGCTTAATCAAATTCAAATATGTTTGTTCACTTTTATTGTATATCCTCTGGATGTTGTTCACCCAGAATGGTTACATTTGAGATAAATACAGAAGTAAAGGAGAAAGAAAGAGAGGTAAAAGAAAGACATTAAAAAATAATTACATAAATTAATGAAAGACCATTACATATACCAAGTGAAATGAAGAAATCTGTTTGCAAAAGTACATACATATCACCCAAAAGGGGTTGCTGCATTTGTAGACTTGGTATACAGTAGATAAATCATCATTCTGTTTGGATGCCATAATATTTTACAGATTTTCTTAAGTAATTTAATGCACCTAAAGCTTCACACAGAAATAGAGACTCTTTATGAATTATATCCAACATAGAGATAGATACTTATATATATATATATATATAATCTTCTCTTATTGGTCATTTGTGACCTACGTGAATGAATCTGCACAAGTAGTTGTCTTCTTTGCAAATGTAAGACTCCAATCTCATGTAGACTCCCTCGAAAGAGCCATGGGTTTTTCAAAAATACTTCTGAAACCAAAATAATAACTTATGCTTCGATTACTCCCTGACTAAGAGGCTTAGTTTGTACGGTTTACCTGAGGAACTTGAGCTGGTCACATGCTCCAGTTTTAAGTGTGCTGGGCATTGTACAAACATAAAACAAAACACCTGATTACCACCTTATTCACTAGTGTGCGTTGCACTTGTTGCACACTACATTTAGAACAACACTGCTTTGAGTAAGAGACTGTTAACCGTTTTGTACTCAACAGAGTGATTCTGGGTACCATATATGAAAGATCCTGGGTCATTTTGCCAAAGATGGAGAAAATTTGCACCTTTGTAAACCAAAATTTTTGCTTGTTTGTTTCTCTAACATCAGCATCATACAAAGTAGTATTTAGATGACTGCTTGTTGCAGCCCCCTGGGGCAATGACCAATGCATTGCGTGCTATTTTAAAGGTCTTTGAAATTTTAGACCTGCCATGAATGAAAAATGTTGAAAACTACTCCAAAGCCACCTTTTAGAACCAAAAGACATGAGGACTCAGGGTCCTGTCGTGCTGTGCACTCTGTATTCCTGAACCTCTTTGTCATTGTTATTACAGTTAGCTTATGGGCCACATTATTCCTTACAATAATCAGGGAGGATAATGCTGATGAAAATGAGAAGTTTATAGTGAATCATACTAAGTAAGTGCTGCCTCTAAGGCTGCAAGCACTTGGGAAATAGTTTGAGGCTTCTCTTTTCAAGTTAGAGGCTAGGCCGTTACCTCCCACTTTGGACAGGAATGTCTTGGCTCCATTTTGATGTTATATCTGTTAGGTGCAGAGTGATGAGTCTATCTTACTGCTGATTCACACCGGCTGTTCCAGCGGCAACATGTGACTGCGATTCCTCTGTGGCCCAGAGGATATTTTCCATCAGTGGTAACAGATGTTACTAATTCAGAAGGCCAAAAGAAAGAATAAAATTATAAGCACATAATACATGTAAACATTTCAGTCATATTCTTTTGACAATAGGACCAATAAATGCAAAATTTAAAAAGAAATTAATGATGCTGCTGATGATATTTCTGAAAGACCTGGATGGTCAGGAAAGAGTCCTACTGAATGAGGACTGAATGCAGTAAGTTAAATTACTGATGGGAAATAGAAAATAAATTGTGAGTCTTCTTTTCTGAAGGCCTCAATAGAAATAAATAGAAATCACCTGAAAGAATATATAAGGGGATATGTTATGGTGAGGTGATGACATATCAAATCATCTTAGTTCTTAGCAGACAGGGTGGGAAGTGGAAGTGTGTTCCTCAGGGCTGTGATTTCAATGCAATTCTAATAATTTAAGGCAAGTCATTAAATTGCATCTAGTGCCTGGCCAATGTTAGGATCAATATGTTCATAAATTTGCTGGTATTCCATCCATGCAAAATGGCATGCACGTTGGAGAACTACTCTAGAAGAAATGACTGGTACAGATCTCATCCCTTCTCAATCTTTGACAGTAATTCTGTCATTTCCTGGTGGATCATACCTCACTTAAATACCATTTTCAGCTGGACATTTATTATTGAAAATTCTCTTTCCAAAGAAGTCATTATACTTTATGCAATCTATTGATCTACAAATGTTTAAAGGGAAAAAAAACCCACCTGTTCCTTCAGCTCTACTTCATCCCTTTTTCATAACCAGTCACCATTATAGACCAATCTACAGCTGAACTGTGTTGTCTTTGTCCTGGTATAAATTACTTCCTCAAACAAAAACCCCAATTTTGTGCCCTTTTTTTCTTCTTAGTTTGGGGTTTTTTTGTTTGTTTTGGTAAAGCAATGAACTCTATATAGAAATAAACTTACATTTTGTGGATTAATCAAAGGAAAAAAGCAATATATTTAGGCAACAGGAATGAATTACCTCTTCATTATACGAACAGAGACTTTGTAAATTTTTCAGGACAAGGATCATGTCTTGTTCACCGGATAAACTTTGTCATTATATACACCTATGTTATTTCAAGAAATATGGGTTAAATAAGAAAAAAAGTGGCCATTTGGAACCCAGCCTGAAACTCGCTGAAGTCAATGAAAATATTTCCATTAGCTCCAGTATGAGCTGGATCAGATTCAAGAGGTCCTGTGAACAAAAACATCCATGATAATATAATAAAGACTTCATCACTCAAGGGGGCAAAATTAAGATCACACAGATGACCTAAACTGTTGTATTTCCTCATGGGTTTGAGCACTTGATTTTGCTCCCTTAAAATTTTTAACATAGCTGTTTTGTCTGTGTTACTGGCAGCGTCACATTACACTGCAATGCAAATCAGCAGATGTCTAGCTTTTGAATTTTTTTCTTTTTTCCTTTTTTTTTTTTAACAGGCAACAGCCTATTCTGCAAGTGACAATGCAGTTACTTTTTGAGCAATAAAAGCATTATAGACGCATGAAGCAAAGTTCTTCAAAGTCAGATATAATTATCCCTTCTATGAGGCACTTTATGTAATATTTATTTCCATTAATCTTGGAATCTATGTCTATTGTTCATTGAAAAAATGAATGCAATGTCAAATACAGAACTCCACAGGGGAATACATTGGAATTCTGGAAATTTTCAAACTAATTCAACATTTTTGCCATACATGTATTAGGAACAATCCCAAGTGTAAAACCTAATGTCACTGATGTAAAACTGTCTTCTAAAAGTTTGAAAGTCTGTCATCTTTCTCCATATACTCACTTCATTAAATAGTTTACAGCTTGCAAGGGGATCACAATGTTGGAGTAAGAAAATGACTGTCCTGACAGATTCAGACAATAAAACAACCAGATTGTTATATGAATGTTTTCTCAGAGACTGTTGCTGCAACACATAATAAATACAAATATTGAAACACCTGCATGATAAACATAATACTTTTAACAGATGTTAATCCCCCCTGAATGTGACCAGTGGATTTAGATCACATAAATGCAACTTGCCCCTTTCAGGTCTCCCTGGAAGATTGCCAATCATATGGTTGCTTTCTGACCAACTGCTGCAATCTACACGCATGGATTTGCTTCTCAGTTCTCCTAATATGAGCATTTTTAAAACAATCCATAAATATAGCAATATGTGTGCATGACACTGAAGCTCATATACAATTTAGGTTGCTTGTCTGCTGTCAGCATGAATTGGTTATACTATTTTAGAAAAGAGTGTTCCAAGTTAAAAACAAACCTATTTTCTCAAAATCCTGACATTCTGGCAAGCAGGGCAGAATGTTTTTCTCCCCTTGGTGGGACTTGTTCTGCCTCAATACTCTCTGATCATATGCAGCTTCTGTTTACTTCAACAAATTTAATGGAGGTTCAGCATATTTGAAAATTAGCTATTAACCCTATCAAAACACTACTGAGGTTTTGATACCCCTAGGGGAGAAGCACACACTTACAACCCGTTGGCTTAAACTTAAGTACCTGCTTATGCACTCTGTTGGAAAAGAGCCTGAATTTACATCTGTCTTTTCACCTCCAGAATGTGTTTGAATGCCTTTCGTTGTAACTTCAGTTTGTACAAATAGCTCTGCACCCACAGGGCCATCTCTGCCTTACCAAAGATGACAGGGTGCATTTGCACGGGACTGAGTGGCATTACTCAGTGCTGAGCTATCCTGCCAGCAGGGCCTGACCTCCTGACGTGTGTGTTTCTGAAAATAAGCCACGCTGGGAGCAGAAAATAACTGGCCAGTGATTATTCATGGAAACTGAATGGCAAAGGAAAACCTGTACGCTTCATTTCATGCCTCCATTGGCTGTGTTGATTCAGAGAAAGTGACACAAACAGAGGCACAACAAAGAACACTGCAACATCAATTCTTCATGAAAAAGCAAAACTTTACTCTCAAAACTGACAAGTAAACAAAGGAAACAATAACGTAATTTGTATATAAATTAACACTAACTTGCAATCTCCATGCACCACCTAGGGACATCTGAGTTTAAAAAAATATGGGATGAGTATTTCAAAAGATAGAAAGGTTCACCTGGTAAAGAACCCCAGAGCAATTTGTGGCTGTAGATCAGGAGGAACAGATGCAGCTGAAAAGGAGGCAATAGAAGTGTTTACCAAATGGCTCTGGTGAATCTTCAGAGTTTCTCTTGGTGACAAAGGAAGACATAATTATATCTCAGATGCATGTTGAAGAATAACCATCATTATCAAAAATGAAGTCTCAATTCAGTTTAGTTGTACTCTTGCTGAAATAATTGCAAAATAAATATTGTTGCTGGTCATAATTAATAAGGAAAACTACCAAGAAGATGTATTTATTGGGGTATATGCAGCTACAGGGAGAGAGCTGCTGTAAGACAGAGAAAGACCAACAAATGTTTCCAAAATGTTCAGACATGAACAAATAGATCTATTTGCTTAATGGCAAAGAGCTGTGTTTTCTCACTTCATCTAGTTGATTCTGCAATTAATTACATTAAGTCAAGGACACAGAAGACAAGAAAAGCCTTTCCATTGATTAGAAGGTGAAAAATTCAGCTGATTCTTCCACTTTTTAGGATTATTAGCTCATCATAATTACAAGATAAAAGGATGATATAGCACAAAAATTGTTCCAGATGAGCCAACATGATCAAAAAAGTGAATACCCTGCTTGGATGGATGCACAACTGATTAGAAGAGAACATGGACTTTTATGGTGTTCAGTGACTGTAGTAATCTGAGCAGCCATGCTCAAAATCTTTGTAAATGCTACTGAAGAACTAGAATTAGTTCATTAACAATTCTAAGTGCTGCTGTTTGCAGGAAAACTCTCATATAAGGAGGAACTGGCAAGATTTTTTGTGTTGTTAAAACATAGTCAAAAAATGCTGAAAAAAACATCAGTAAGATAAACTAAAAGGATCTTTTGGTCTGGTCTCAAATGATATAACATCTAGAAAAGATTCAGTGAAAGCAAAAAGTAGCAAATCCAAAACTGAGGAAGGAATTACTCTTTTATTCACCCCATACTTAAGACTAGAAGTAATTCTAAGATTCAAAATCACTTGGTCTCTTCTAGGGTTCTCAAGAGTTTCCAGGGTTGTTTATAAATCCCACTGTTTTTCAAAGAAATTTTGCATTCTTTGTTCTTTTATTTTATTATAATTTTATTTTTTTAAACCAAAGCACTGAGTTCAGAGTGAGAAGAATAAGCTTTCTTTAGTGTGGTTTGTTCTAACCATTTTAAAGGGTTCATCAGATGCATTAATAATTTTCCCTGGCTTCAAAACTAGCTTCTGGTTGGTCATGCCTATAGCAGACATTTTAATGCTTTTATATGGTGGTGTCTTGGCACCTGACTGGCTTTGCTGTTATCAAAATGCAGAGAATGGAGGAAAAGCCTGGATGCAGACACATCTTCATTTTGCCAGGACTATCTCTTCTATTCATTATAATGCTGCACGTTTTACCTGTGCAATTCTGAGCATGTTCCAATTTATAGCTACATGAAATTTTTTCTATATATTAAGAGAAACTGATAGCAGTTAAATATTTTTTCACAAGTGCCTAGTCATAAAGTATTTGATCTCCCTTCTCCTATAAATTTCCTGTCAGGCATTATGAGCCCATGCTCCAACCTGATCTGAGCCTGAGGTGCACCATCCCTTGCAAGGTAGCAAGGCTTTAGCATCGAAATCAGGGCTGTGGAGCGGTTTTGCCACTGCCATGCCACAGTTTGCCATCTCAGGGAGAGACGAGCATGGCCCCAGCAGGGATGGGGATACCTTTGAGGGCTTTCAAAGCCAGATCCCATGAGAGGGATATTCCCAGTCCCCACAAAACTGATCAGAGAAAGCTGAATGCAGAACACCTGAGTACTTCACAGCCCGAAATTACTGATGCAAAAGTGTCCTGGGTTTGTGTTTAGAAAAATAATGTCCACTGCTATACACACAGATTTGCTGTAGCTTCTGTTGCTGCAAAAGGTGCCATCAGCAAATTGGGGGTCTCTGCTTATGGCAGGGATTCATCCTAGCTCATCTCCTTCCTCCTCTCCACTTTGCAGCAGCTAAAATACTTACCTGAGGAGACTACAAGTGACCAGCATAAGCCAAACTAAAAATATCAAACCCTCACTGCCCTCAGTGGTGGACAAAAGACTGCTTGAGCCTTCAATTCCTTGTGTAAACTCATACCTAACTGGCCCTGGGGCTCCTGCTTTCCCAAGGCAGTAAGGTTGCCCTGAGCCTCATTAACCACTTGCATTTTAAAATTAAAGCCTTGAAGTCTTTCTTGTGCAGCTCCTCACTTCTGGCAGGATTTCCCACTCCGAGTCTCCACCTATGCTCTCAGTCTTCTCAATGGTGTCTGCAAACTTCACCCCTCTCCAGACCCTGGCTCTTCTGGCTACACACGTGCATTTATCTGTTTTCCATCACCTCCTGCACAAGTGTAAAGGCTTACAGGTGATACTTGAGAGGAACTGTGCTAGGGCATTCCTGTGCAACAATACTCCCAGACAACATGATTGGAGTGAGCCAAGAGTACTATTAACAACAAGCAAACAGCTTAGCATGTTAAAAGCAACCTTAATGATTCTCATTCTGAAACCTTGCTTTCCCATGATATTTATGTGCTAAAGTTCCAGCTGAACTTAGGTTATTTAGGCATTTCTGAAAAGTCTACACTTTAATGGGTTCAAAAGACTAAGATGAAAATAAAATTTCAGTAATTAAAGTTCATGTAAGGGGAGGTGTTTCATTTAGTTTTTTGTTTGTTTGCTTTCATCTATAGGCCTCCAGTGTTTTCGTATCTATTCTATAAACAGGATAATATAAAATCATCTATTTACAGAAGAAATGAAAAGTTGAATGATTCGTTATATTTATATGACCTTAAAACATGTTGCAGAATTGCATTTATTGCACACACAAAAAAACCCCAAAACAATAAAACATCTTATTGAGTAGTTGATTATATGGTATTACAAAAATCTGCCTTCCAGTGGAATCCTTTGGCCTGCATATGTACGACACTATAAATCTTGCTAAATATTTGTTTCAGAAATTGTCCAGAAGGATGAACAGATTGATTTTCCAGACCTAAATCACTTCAACACTAAATAGTACTCTGGAGAAAACTGTGTTTCTCTTCTTGTTGTTTGCAGACACATTAAGATCACACACTGAGCTGCAGCAGTTCAGCTTTCTGGTCCTTTTGCTGTTTCATAGCACCAAGATGGAAAAGACACAGCTTTGAGACTACCTAAATACAAGGAGTTAATGAAATCCACAGCAAAATTAAGGAGTTATTGAATGCATTTCATTAATTCTGAACTTAGACTATATTTCTAGTCTCTGGATTTGCATGACTTTGAAAGCTTGTAGAAAAAAAAAAAAAACAAAATTAATATAGGACATTTTCACAAAATAGCTTGTAAAGGTTTTGGGTTTTTTAAAACATATTTTCCTACATTTTTACAAAAAGTCAGCAAAATATTTATTTTTCCATTAAACTTCTCAAACTGCCAGGTCAACATTTTACAAAGGAAAATTTTTCTACTAAGAAAATTTTGACTTGTAAGCTCTTTACAACTTAATACCTCTATTTAATGGTGTTCTGATTAATTTCCCCAAAGAATTTGCTGTTCCAATTTAAGCTCACTGTTTCAATTTGTGTTCCATAGTGTGATTTTTTTAAATGTTATAGAATGTATTTCCTCAACTGAAAAGAACATTTTTTCCAAATATGAATAAGGATATTTATATATATATATAAGGATATTCATAAAGATATACCTTCCTCTTAAAGACAATGTATACATGTGACCTAAGCACTTAATGCTGTGTCTTTAATGTTTTGGTGAAAGTCTGATGCCATCCTTCTCCATTTGTACTGCAGGCTCCTGCCCAAAGCACCATGCTTGCCAAAGACATTCACAGATCTTTGATTTTTTTTTTTAATGTACATTACACTACAGCCCATTAAAAACTGAAAAGTAAGGAGTGCTTTTTCTCACTTTTGTCATTCATAACGTGCACCAAATACAATTATGTGTGTGTGCACTTGTCAGCCACACTTCACAATTGCAGTTTTACTTCTAAGACTTCTAAGGCCTAGAAGGACTGATTCAGTTTAGGCTGGTTTTACACATGTGATCATTTTTAACAAATCTATTTTTAAAACATGGAGGCCTGAAGGGTGAAGAGTCATATCCAGTGTGGTCAAAGATGAATGCTTTGTGCAGCTGTTAGGAGACCAGCCTTAGACCCTTTGTCATGTCTGCTAGATTATATTCTCCTGAAAATCTACATAAAAAGTTAAGACTCATGCAAATTTTCTAGATATTTACATCCCTTTAAAGTATGTAGCCAGCTAAATTATTATGTAAAGGGTACTAATGTCTGTTTATATATGGTACTGCTTAGTATAAAGAAATTTTGGTGTGAAACGTCTTTTTCTTTACGGAGAAAAATAAACCTGTGCCTTCACCTGGCAAGTCACTTCTCTGTCTTCAGTATGTTTTGGGGGCTGTTGGGGCTTTTTCTGAAAGCCTTGGGTTACAAGCCTTGGGTCTCCTTGCAAGTACAACATAGAACTGTGAAATCTATAGAAAAGGGAAGAGAGAAATTTCCCAAATACAGCCAGAACCCCTCTCGTTTACACCCTAAGCCTCTTGCATTTAGTGCCTAATTCTGAAAAAGAATTAAAACATTTCAAATTATCCTAAAAGCCATGTGGAAAGGTAGATTTTATGCATCTTTAAAAAAAAAAAAAGGCCAACACCTATTTGTCAAAACTCTCATTTCCTATTAAGTAAATGAAATTGAATTGGTGTTTAGTGGTTTAGTGAGTTTCTCCTCTGCTATATGAACAAAAGCTGCTGGATCCAGCAAAATAATTAAAAATGTGCTTTTACAGGATAGAGGGCTTTAGGAGCTGCACAAACCCATCAGACTTTATGAGTTTTCAGACCAGTTCTATGCACAGGGTGTGAGTGAATATCTCCCAGTTCCCAGAGAGCCTCCCTTCACAAATAAAAAGAACAGTGATAAGCTGAAAGACACACAAGGTGAGCACAAAATATAGTTAAACTATACCTCCATTTTCAGTCTATTGCAGCTGCTAACCTTACTGATTAGCACTTCTTCCATCTATTCACAGGGGGTCACAGGGGGTCTGAGCCTGAAATTACTCTTATTTCAAAGGATGACAGTGAGCAAATATTCAGATGTAATTCCATGTAGGATAAAGACCAGTACATCTACAGTATGAAAGTGACAAAACATGTGCCAACTAAAAATCTATTATGCTAATTGAATAATTTGAATATGATAATTGTATTATATATACACTCTCTGTGTCAACAGTGATGTTCTTTTCCATGCAGGAGGTTCAAAAACCAAGACCAGCAAAACAGGCTGCCAAGCACACCTCCACCTGATATTTGTAAGATACTCCTTGAGGCCAGAATGTGAACATAAAAACTGGGTAAATTCTGTATAATCACCAATATTGGACAGCTCATCATAATTTTGCCTTACATCCCAGTTTTCACAAGTGTTAAATATAAGTCTTGCTGGTGTTTTATGAACTTTACTCATTGTAAAAAAATTGTACTAAAACCAAGTCCTCTGTTTGGCTGTTCTTTACACTCCTCTACTTGTACTTGTAGGTTATACATTTGTAGGAAAAGCATGCCAAGGTGGAAAAACATGCCAAGGTAAAAAATCCTAGCCAAAAAAAATCATAGGAAATGGATGCTTCAGTATTCCAAGGATGAGCTGAACATGTAGTGCAAGATGCTCCTGAATGCTCAAGTTGTCCTCCCCCATTTCAGCCTGGCTTCTCTGTACTGTATGAATCTGTGGTCCCACATCAATTCTAAGTGCAGAAGATCCCCAGCCACTTCCAGGAAAGCTCCTAGCGAATCACTGCCCAAATTGCCCATACCACATGATGATGGGCTTGACAGCCGTCACCTCCTTCCACACATTTACCCCATCATCCCAAAATAATAGGCTCTTTTGTCTCTATTTAGGGAGATCTGTAGCAGGTTGTTCCCTTCATATCCTCAGGGTGAGTGTCTCCCAACCTTCATAGAAACGCATCTGATCTTGGAAAAGTTCCAACTCAGCACTGAGAAAGTTTTGCCTTCCAGATCCATACTTGATATTTCATATGTTAAATTACTGCAGGTCTAAAGTTGTTTATACACTTCTTTATGGGCCAGCCTTCAAGGGCAATTACAGTAAATGCCTAATATAAATGCAGCTGTATGGGAGATGCCATCCATAGGAGTTTGGCTTGTAGCTGGGATCACCTGCTGTTTTGACATGTTTTGTTTGGAGGAGGTAGACACTCTCTGGAGGGTTTTGAGCTGGTGTGGTGTTCTGCCTCCCCGGCAGTTGAGTAGCTGCCATACCCCACCATACTTGGCTATCCAAGGCTGCCACTTGCACTTTCCATGCAATAGTCATCTGGTGATATGGAGACAGCTTTCTGCTTGTCTATCCTCAGCTGGAAGACTGGGCCACCTCTCTGACGGCTCTGCCATCCACACTTTCCAGGGATAAGAGATGGGTGCAGCCAAGGTACGCACTGACGGATTTCTGTGTGGTTTCAAGAAATTTCATCCCAAGTTTTTTCATGTTGTAAGTACATTTCAGTGGCTGTTAAAATCAAAACCTCAGAGATAAGATAATGCACACAGCCAGTCAAGTTAAATAAATGCCAAATGCAGGGATCTGTACAGGCATTTCTGGGTACTTGTATTTATTCCTTCATGCACAGGTGTGCACCAGGGAATGTTTTGCATTCCCAACGCTGAAAGCCATGCCCAGCTATTTGTTTCTATAGATATGGCCATGAAGGTCTCCACAACATAAACATTTCTATGTGCAAAAGAGGCCTTGGACAATAGAAAATTTTGTAGCTCACATCTTCTCTGTCATAAGCTATTTAAGATTTAAAAGTTCATGACCAATTTCTTAATTTTTAACTACTCTACGAATGACTTTACCACTGCAGCAAATATTTTCAACATTTTTTCAAGCACACATCCACTAAACAATTTTTGTATTTATTATGTTTTCCTTTAATATATAAATCAAAAGACAATAACAAGCCTAATGTCAAAGAAAATTTTTGACACTTCATACATTAAATAAAAGCAGCCGATAAACAGTTTAGATGAAATTATGGCTTGAAATGTAGTTCCCAAGAGGAATGTGGTTCATAAATTGATTTTATACTGCCTCTGTCTTTGTTGATTTGAGATATGCACAAGACACCCACAGTCATTACCAGTGCTACCATTACTTAGCCTGCCTTTGCTCTGACTGATATTTAGACACATGGAGAGTACCAGCCATCTATTTCTGTGAAAAATGCTTTGTTTGGTTGTCATCACATGTGTAGCATGTTGCCTCCTATTTGAAAGCTTGACACATAACAAAAAATCTGGAAGAAAACCAACCTTTAAATTTTGACCAGAAACTTTGGGTATTCAAGGGGGAAGGGTTTTCCAATCAGAAAAAATGAGGTAGCATTCGATTGGTAATTGACCTAATGTCATTGAGTCTCAAAGGTAAACCATTTCAAGCTCATAAGTTCTTTATTGTATCCCACCTTTAAAGACTCCTTCAAAAAGATGCTTCCTTTTTTCTTTTGCACGTCACCTTTTTCTGTAGCTAAATGTTACCACAGAAATCACTGCTTCAAAGATTCTAGTCAGTTTATTGCCAGAATATTTATAATTATTTGGAAATTAATACACCAGTGTTCATTTTAAATATGGGAAATGAGAGACTAATTTGTGTGGAGC
The DNA here is from genome assembly GCF_017590135.1 of Pyrgilauda ruficollis. Classification (NCBI taxonomy): domain Eukaryota; kingdom Metazoa; phylum Chordata; class Aves; order Passeriformes; family Passeridae; genus Pyrgilauda; species Pyrgilauda ruficollis. Next base: position 11,449,276 of record NW_024526599.1, on the reverse strand, counting down.
AAGCATTTCATTTCTCATGCACTTCTGTTGGAAGAAAGTGTTTTTCAAAGCACCTGAGATTATGTAATACTGTGCCTTTCACGTTAAGGTCTTGATTTTCAAAATTGCACTCTCCATTCATTTTCCTCTCACAAGAACAGAACAGTTCATTGCGCTGTGCTCTCTCTTATTCACCAATGACTACTTCAAAATAGAGTTAAGGGAGAGCTAAGAGTTAACTCAAGCATTCATTGTGGAAAATGTTCAAATAACAATGAATTATAAATAAAACAACCATGGGTGGACTCATCTAGCAACTGATATATTTATTAAGTGTACCACTTGGGTTTTTTATAGGTCAAGGTACACCGTAAGCTTCTCAGAGTGCCCTTAATCATTATGCTAACTATGTGACAGCATATTTGCTGAAAGCTATACAAATGGAGCATTGTGCCTGAATGGCAAATATATGCTTTCAGCACAAACAAAACTAATAGATTTTAAGAGTGACTTTATTCCTTCACTAGCAACTAGTCTTTAAAGAGTACACATCCTTAGCACAAATCCTGATGATAAAGTATGTGCAAGCAGAGCTCTTAAAAAGAGAACATTTGAAAGAGACTCTTCACAGCCCAGCAGATTTCCTATTTGCTGTGCTTTCAGTTCACTCCTCTAACACCTCTACACAGAAATTTCACAGCAATATGCATTCACTTGAAGAAAAAAGTGGGTCTATAGGAAATAAACCATAAATATATTTCCACTCCTCTACTCATGACATTTGTAGCCATTGTTTTGCAGGGAGTGGTATAGCTGATTGATAACACCATTTTTTTTTCCTCCTGACAATTTTTCCTAGTAAGTGCCACTGACACAGCAGAAAACCCAGAGAAGCTGGTTGGCAGCTGGCAGGCTAGATTTGTAAAGTGAACCTTAGGCAACTGTGTGCATACAGTGCTGTGGGGCCAAACTGGGAAGTACAAACACCTATTGCACTCATACAAGTCATGAATTTTTCAACAGGGAGATTCACACCAATAAATTGGGCACATAGGCATAACACATACAATTAGCTTATAAAAAAAATTAACCAGAAGTGAAAAACACCTAAACTAATTCATCAATGAAGGTTGATGTTGCCTTTCTTTTTTGTTTGTTTTATTTCCTTATTTAAGTATAATGGAAAGGCTACTGCTTTACTTTCAATGTCATTAGAGCCTGTAATTCATTCCTCTGAAACGACAAGGCCTTTTTTCTTTTCTTTTTTTTTTTTTTTTTTTTGTCTGAGGGTGTAGATGTAAAACTAATCATCCAGTGAAGGCTTTATCCTTGTATGGTATGAGGAGCTGAGCTCACCTTTGGGCTGTGTCCAAAGAAAAACTCTACGGGGCAGAAATGTATTCCTGAGAGGCTATTAAACTTGCACTAGGCATTAACATTGATAGTATGTTGATTTAGCTTCTGTCCTCTCTACTGCCCTCGTTAAAGTGACTAAAAACTTTTCCTTCATCAGACCCCACTCCCTTTTACTGAAATCCCTGCTACCTTCAAGATGTGGGAGCAAACTCTGATTCTTGGAACTGTGAGCTTCTTGAAACTTCCTTCACTTTTATCCCTTATGGCTGAGTAATAATGCTTTCCTCACTTTCTCCTATTTTGTTGCAATAAAAAAGTCCACAATGAGACTCAATGAATATCAAGACCAAGGCTGTCTTTTGTTCTCAGGACAGAAATCAGGAGGATTTTAGATATCTCAGTCAGAGACTGAGAAATCCTACTTTTGAGCACAGCCTAATTCTGAAGGCTCCTGAGTCCAACCAACAGAAACGCCACTGTGGATCACAGGGTTCCTCCTCGGACAAAAGTCCCCCAGTTAAATGCACCCTAACTTTAGCTCATAGTGGCTGTTTGCCCTCTGCCTGGTCTTTGGGGCAGAGCAATCAGTGGCAGCTGCTCAGGGACCAGGCACCCGCCTTTTCCCTCTCGAGAAACCATTCAGCATATGTCTCTTCTACAAGATACATCTGAATGAGGCCCATAGCTCTGAGCCACCCGGCTCCTGACCTCTCCAATGTCCCTGTCCTGCCCTGCACTGTCAGGCTTGGTAAGGCTGCTCAGGCTGTGCTGTCCCCCCTGAGCCCTGCACACTGGCATTGACCTGTCTTGGCACGGCACAGAGACATCCCAGGGGCAGAAGGGATGGCTCTGCATGCACCCAGACAGAATGAAATTGGCCAGGCTGCTAGGTGGCTGCTGGAAAAGCAATTGGAGATAATCATGGGCAGAGCAATTCATGGGATCAAGTTTGATGTGGGTGCCATGGGACACCCTTCCCTTGCTTCCAGCAAAAGTAGACATGTTCCATCTCTACATTCTCCCTTAGCTTTGTCACTTTTCCTGCTTATTCCATTACGTTCTCAGTGTCTTATCCCCCATGCTCCTTCTCTTGTATCTCTTTCTCAGGCAAATCCTAGCCCAAAACTCAAGTCTAATCCTTCCATGACTACCAAAATCTTTCCCCAAACCTCCTGACCTTATCTTCCTTCTCTATAAAGCAATTCACACTGAAAATTTTTGTTGTTGCCCTATTGGATACTCAGCTCCTCCAGGCTGGCCTGGTTGACCAGCACTAATTCTAGGTTAGGTTTCTAACATCAGGAAATAATCAGAGCATAACCCTGTGCAGGAGAAGAGCTGGACTCCTGCAACTGACATCATCCTACCATGGACTAGAGCACAGTTTCCCAACAGGAAAAAGGCCTGGTAACAGCCCAGGTGGCTCTTGACTCAAAAAGATTAAGATTCAGTTCTTAAGGCGTCTTCTTTTCACACTTAAGGATTAATTATTGCCAATGAGCTAAAATAATATTAGCTACAGAAGAGGTATTCTGGATTATTTTCTTTTGATGTGTGTTAATGATTTAATTTTTTCAAAAGCTTGTGAGAAATGGGCTGCTTATTCTGGAACAAGTATATGAAGTGACTTACTTTTATGTGTAACACACAGAAAGAAAAGACTTTTCATACAGTCCAAGTAAAAATGTGCCCAACCCACATTTGGTGCCCCTCCTGCCTGTTCTTCCTTTGTAAGACTTAGTGTGGCATTATCTACTTTTATTTTTGAGATTTTGGGGTTTTTGTAAGAAGAGCAACCAAGGGATGAAGAAACATTCACAACTAAAACAAACTCTTTTTATTCTTGACTGCTTTAATCCTATCTTCTGAGAAAAGTCCCTTAAGCCAAGGTTTATAGTCAATCACCAAAAAAAGTGGGGGGTCCATTACCTTCCCCTTTTAATTGTAGGGCACAGGCCTTTAACTTTCCATGAGACTTTACTAAAATTTCTTCTGGGCAGAATTTCCTTGAACCTGGTAATTAAGACCACAGGATATGTGTTAATTGTCTTTGACATGCAGAATTATCTGCATTTACCCAAACTAATAACATCACCACAGACATGCTGTTTTTTAAACACATGCTTTAAAATCATCTATAAATTTAATTACTCTTCACATAATGCAAAGATTGACAAATGCTAGAAAAGCTGAAAGAAATTAAGGGAAATACACAACTTTATCCTTGATTCACTCTGTTTGAAATCCATTTTCTAAAAGACTAACAAGGCTTGGGAAATCACTTCTTTTTATAGTTTCTGCTCTGTTAAGGTACAATTGCACTGGTAAAACATCAAATTACAGTCTTAATTCGGAACGGGCTTGCTTCTCTGGGCTAAGGTCAATAATCTTAACAAAATCAACATTTTAGTTGCCCTGAACACATTTTTTTCTCGGTGTCTTGCTATACAAAATGTCAGAAAGGAAAAAAAAAACCAAAGCATAGAAGGAACATTTTGTATAATAGTACAGGTAGAAACAATTGGGCATAGATGTCCAGAATAAAAGCATCTACATACATCTTAGAGTTTTAATAGTTTTTAGAGTTTTTTAATAACTTTTAATTTGAAAGAATATCATAGCTGATAAATCTTAACTGGATGTGGGTAAGAGGTGAAAATAATTTGACACAATTCAATTTAATTTTGTCTTTTAAATTAATCCACAAAATAGATGTTATTAATTTAAACAATATTCATTTCTCAAAATTACTTGATTAATATTATTTAAAATTCATAATTCAATTTCTTCACCAACTACTTAGCAGGTTTTTCACATGTAGCATGTAAAACACAAAACTGGAAGCTACTGGGGTAATTCACCAACCATATTTTTATGACCAAGCTGTATGATTTGATAAGATTAACTAATCATTCTTTTCTGATTTTTTTTTTGCTTAAGACATCTATTTGTGTTTGCTTCATCTTCTCATTTTCATGCAAATCTTAAGTCTTGTATTACACTATTTTTGTGATGTAGAGCATGAATTTTCCATATTTTATACAGCAAAAAAGGCTTCAGTTAGAAGCACTACTGTGTTTTATTTGTTAAATAGTAACAATGTGACCTGATAAGGTGATTATGATTTTCTGAATTAATTTATCCTGACAGAATTTCGCATTCAGTTCTAAAAAGTTGTGATTATTGAATCATTTTTACTTTAAAATGCCATCTTTCAGGAAATGTTTTTTGTTAGAACATCCCCTGAAAAATGATACTTCAGTGTGGAGGCTGAGTAATGGGTCTGTGAATCTCTCTGGCCACAGCTTCCGTGTAGGTTTAATTGAAGGAGAATTACCAATGTGATGTTTATTCATGTAAACATCGAAGCAACTATCACAAGGGGAAAAAAATTCAGTAATTGTTAAACTTTGCTAATAATTATGGTGCTGCACTGCCCTACCCAGTGTCTTTTCTCCTGCTCTAAATCAAGTGGATAAAGGACAGTACACACCGGCATTTCCTTTCCTGCAGTAATTCTGTGCCTAGCACACTGAGTTGTGCCATTTACTGCGGCAGCAGCTGAAAGTCTAATGAACAGCTTTCCAATGTGTAAAGAACATGATAGTATGAAGATGACAGAATACTGTAAACTGAATATCACAGGACCATGAATTAAAGAAAAAAGAAAGGTTGAGAAGTGAAGTAATATTTCTGAGATAACTTTTTAATCAAAAAATTCTATTTCTTGCCAAAAATATTTGGATTACTAGGTAAGAATGTGAATAGGTTTAAGCACAAAATTTAAGCGTAAATATGAAAGTAAATGCCTTCTAAATATTCCACTGGGGTTCTGCCCTTGAGTTAATCAGTCTCACCAGAAGCTGGTTTGGCTGGAAATCCATAAGCCCTGATACAGATGGATGCCCTGTCCTGCCCTGTGAGCTTTCCATTTGTAATTCTCTTCTGTGTTCTGATCCTTCCTCCTGTTTAACTCATCACAAAAGCAGACAGAACACCTTGACATGCCTGCCAGTGTCATTGGTAGAGCCATGTTTTCCTTGCTGGTTTTCCCAGCAAGGAAAACATGCCTGTTTTCCTTGCTGGGAAACAAGAGGGGTGGGAAAGGGAATGAGTATGTACTGACACCCTTTGCCCTTGGTCTTCTGCCTTCATTTTTTTCTTCCTCTTCCATGATGGAGCTGCCTAACCTGACAGCTCCACACTTCACTGCCTTCAGATGTCTCTAAACTTTCCTTTGAAGCTGTGAAAATCATGCCATGAATCACAGCAGTGATGAGACATGAGTGCAGACAGACAGAAGAAGAAGTCTGAGGGCCAGTTCTGTGCAACAAAAGACCCTCCCAGGTCAAAGAGGTGGATATGCTTTTCAGCAAGGTAAAACTAATGGGTGAAACCTTCAATTAAAAGCAGAGATAGTCCTCTGGATCACAGTGCTCAGGGTCGTAATCATCTCTCACAGTACTGGCCCCTCTGTCTCCAAAAATTTAGACTTTGGTGCCTAAAGTGACCTCAGCAGAAGGTGACAGTCTTCACTCACTGTCAGAAGCTCAGACTTTACTGCTTTTATTTGGCCAACTTTCCCTTCAACTATAATCCTGGGTTTTATCTATCCTTAAATTTGGTAGATGCAATTAAGATATTTAAAAAATGGACACAGAATCATCTGCATCTTGGTGCTTTTGTTATTTCAGCACACGACTTTGAAAGAGCTGGGTGGCTGGGCCCAGGTTTATTGTACATAAAACCAAACAGGTAGTGCCTGACTTTGCACTGTAATGACTAGTTGTAAATAGGGAACTGAATACCCTAAAGACAGTGGAAACAGGGGAACTGGCATTTGCAGAATATATTTCTACATGCAAACATGGTTTGGAGAACACCCTTCCAACTGTAACTTCCAATATCAATTAGTGCTCTTCATTTGTATCATAAAGTTCAAAGATAAAGCAACTGGAAACAAACCAAACAATGTTTACATTTTGCCAGAGTTTTATAATCAATTAAACATATTTGCTGCTATTTACATATTTGAATGGCATTACACTTATACCATGCAATTTTCTGTTATTTCTGTGTAAATATTTCTTTAAAGCCAGATGTAAGTTCATACTAGTTGTGAAAGAAACACTAAAATAAAATAAACTTCCATGTGGGGCTGATCACAAATTCCTTTAAAACTGAAGAGCAAGCTTGTTAAAATGCAAAGTGAAAAGCAAACAGTATTAAAACAAGCTGAATAAATTAGGAAAAGTAATACACAATGATGCCTTAAATAGGTTTGCCTTATTTCAAACAATTTTGAGGATTACAGGTAAATTAAAATTCTATAGGAGTTTTAATTTAAGGAACAAACATGAAATTACACAGGAGTTTAAAATAAAAGGTTGTTGCATACCTCTACAAGGTCTGAAATTCCCACTAAAACAACTAAAAGAGGAATTTACTCCTTCTTCCTCTAATTCTAGTTAAATTATAATAGGTAATTTCATTCTTCCATCCTGTTTCCTTCTTGAATCCACTGCCAAAGCACACACTCCCTCAGAGAAAACCCTGCCAAATTCTACATCATTTAAAAGCAAACTGTAAAACAAAGAATGGAAAATCACAATCTCAAAACAATCAGCTCATAATCTTCTTTCACTCCTGCTTGTCTGACACCATGTATCTCTCTCAGATGCAATCTTGTACCTAATTTAGACAGAAAAATCCCCAATGGTAGCCACAGGTTTATACTTGCTGTATATTTTTTCATTCCATAAATGATGTTATAATCATTTAAAATGATGAATCTTCCAAGTTGCATGCAAGTCCTGGGGAACTGCAGGGCTGAGGAATAAAAACTGAGCACAAAAAAATCTTCAGTTTGAGCTTTTTACAGAGTATGTTTTCAAACCACTTTATCTGGAAGTTTTCATTAATCATGTGGTAGATGAATGTTCATTTCCCTGCATTCCTGACTTTTAGGTTTCGGTAGCTGGAAATTGGTATCCACAGAACAGTTATCAATAGTTTGTTCTGCGAACAGAAAGGTGGATCAAGTGGAATTCTGAAGAGATTCATCCAGGAATTGAGTCTTGTCAGTCTTTCACGAATTATCCAAATTATAAACTAAAGAATATACATACACTTCGTGTATATATTTTACACACAGAAGGTGTCATCAAGCTACCAAGAACTCAATGTAGATCGAAGGGCAAGACTGGAATTCAAAATTATCTCAATAAAATGAAGATGTGGTTGGAGGGAAAATAGAAAGTAATTACGCTTTTCAGAGTAATCAATTGCATAATAAGGTGATATCCCAGACCTGGGGAACCTTTTAGGGAACGATTTACTGGTTATTGTGAAACACAGGCTGAACATAAACCATCACTATCAAATTACCATTAAAAAAAAGAGTGTGTAGATATTAACAAACATGCAGACTATAAGACAGGGGAGGTAAGCCTTCACTTCTGCTCAGTGCAGGAGAGGTCACACTAGCTACACTATTTCAAGAAATACAAGTATAGCTTAATTAAAGGGCCAGAAAAACACACTAGATATTTGAGAAGTGTAATAATAATAAAAATAATAATTTTTTAAAACAAAACATTAGTTTTCTTGTGTAGTGGGGTAGAGGAAAGAATGTTAAGGAGAAACATGCCAATCAAATACATAGAAGACAGACATAAAGAAGAAAAGAATGAACCATGCTCCATACTGACAGTAATGGAACACAAAATGAGCTTCAGTCACAGCAGTGATAACTCAGTGAAGTTAACTCAGATAACTCAGATAACCCAGATAATTCAGTGAAGATTTGGGAACAACTATTGCAAGAAAAAGATAAATACTGAAATAAATGTGCCTAAATACTGAAATAAATGTCCTGTAGAAGAAAGGAATAATCTCTGGAAATCTGTGAATATACAAGCCACTGCCAGGAATGCTGTTTTTGACAGATTAAAATATCTTGCAGCAAAAGGTGAAATACTTGCCTCTTCAGACACCGTCCAGCCCCTGTTTTCTCTGGCTTCTTTTAGGCTTTACAATGTAAGCTGAGATATCTTGTCAAATCAGCTTTAGCATTGGCAACTTTAGAGTCTAATCTTTCTTTCTGAAAACACTCCCGCTTTGTTTCTTTGAAAATTGAAGAGAAGGACTGCTTTGGCATGGCAATAGCATGGTCAACATTTTCATAGTAAAGAAAAATAAGTTAGCCATCATTTTCTGACCATACATCCAACACATTTCTTCAGCTACCTTTCAGTCCCTGTATTAGCATGAATTTTGAAGAGGCTCTCTGCTCAGGGTCATCCCCAGCTCTGATTAAAGTTCTCCTGCTATAGAAATCACTTGATTTCATTTTATTATTAAGGCACTCTCTCATGAAGGCGAGGGGTTAATGACACACCAAATTGTACAGAAATTTCTTTAAGGAAGAGATTCATCTTAGACCAACAGCTACAGAAAAGAACAATGATTGATCTTCTCAGCACTCAGCAGCATCGGTAAAGCTACAAACATATATTGTTTTTACTCCTCTGGGAGTTATTTATTGAGCAAAGGGAGGGTGGATAGCACTTCCTTTGAAGTGAAACATCTTGCTTGGATAAGGAGATATGCTGCATGAAACGAAAGTAATAAAAAGACAAAATGCTTTATTAAATCTTCTTTATCACAGTATTGTGTTCCAATAACATGATCTAATTAAAGACGTATATGAACCTCTTTTCATCTGAAGATTAGTTCAGAGGTCTTAATTTATTCTGAAACAAACATGCTGCTGAAATGCTTCCAAGATTTCCAGTGATGTATTCTTCCCATTTTCTCTAACAGGTGTTGATGCTTTAACTACCTCTTCAAGATTTGTTGTACAGGGAGGAAAAAGAGACATCACTTTTTGAAAGGAAGAGAAAATTTATTTATTTACTGTCAAATGAGCAAAAAATATTCTGCTTAGTCACTTAATACAGAAAAACTTCATAAATTTAACAGATCTAACAGTGGATAGCTCTGAGAGTGGATCTCATTGCTTGCAAGTTCACTTCAGCTCTTTTCTTCATATGCAAGAGGTGAAATATCAGATGTTTTAAAGACACCTTGCACAAAATGTCTTTTGGAACATTGGATTCCTGTGCAATTCCCTTAAGATCAGCATGTCTCACAAATAAGATGAATAAAGGACGATATTAATTTCCCTTAGAATGGTACTAACAGAAAATGTTTTGCTGGTTACAGTTATTACCTTTTTCTTGAAGCACTCTACTAATTTTCCCCTAACACTTGCAGTTGGCTTAGCCCTGAAATAATACCTGCAATAAAAAGGTCTTGTATTACTTAAAAAATCAATTTCAACAAAGATTGTTTCCATTTCATGGTAGTTGTGGTTCTGCCATGTTTGATATGAAACAAGAAGATAAATCTGATGTATCATGTTCAACAAAAGTTAACTGCAGGAGCACTGTAATATATTGCTTAGGTGTAGTATATTTCAAGTCTCAAATAGTAAAAATTGAATGACAAATAAATGCACCCATTGCTACATAGTCATACCTACATCCCAGTAATTTTTATGCTATGGAACTGTAAAATGCTCATGAGAAGCCTGAGTATGTATTCTGTAGCCACAGCTTTGCAGAGCGTTTTAAATATTTGAAAAATATTTTGTACTGCTCAGAATTTAATTGAACTAGACCTAGAGGAGGTTATTGCCTAACTGGAAACAAATATTTAGTCTCTTTTTTCTTTATTTTTTCTCCTCTAAGATATTGTTTTCCATATCCTACATATGATCAGGAATTGCTATTTTTTTGGTCCCTGCATTCAACAGTCATTTGTATTTATGTCTATGAAGGTTCTTCACTGAGAATAAAACTTTGGTGTAGTTTTTGTTTACTTATAGTCACAAGTATACTCCCAGTTCCCCTTTTAGCCCTTACCAACTGTCATTAATCCTGCCTTAAGTCCTTTACTCTTCCTTTGTAATCATGTAGAAAATGACCACAGTAAAAAAAAAAAAAAAAACCTTGTCCTACACAAGTACTTTTGTTCTTACTGATATTAAATATCCATGACCTCTGTTCCTCCCGCTAAGCCCACTCAGTGAATTCCTTCTTATTGTACATTGTACTCCTTCTTACAGTCAAACAGAGATCAGATTTGGCACACATAGGACCTCATCCAAGACCATCTGTTTTATCGCATCTTTTACCCACCCTTATGAAGCCATTATTTAAAAACAGAAAATGGGGGTGTGTTGTTAACTTCTGTAGTAGTAAGAAGGAAGACAAAAACATTTTCTGCTTGAAGTGGTATGATATACCCACGTGCTAAGGCAATTGGAGTTACTGTAAACAGCTTTTATATAATGCAAATTAAAACTTACCTACAGAATGTATGAAATCAAACAATTTTGAAGAAAAACAGACTAAATGGACTGTAGAAGTTAAAGGAAGTGGTATATTTTTGGGATGGTTTGTTATTTGTATTTCAAAAGTATATTTTGTACTTGTAATAAAAGAATAGATTACATGTTAAAATTTTGGGGATAATTAACTGCAAATAATATCTACATTAGGGTAAAAGTGAAGATAATTCTACAAAGGAAAAACAGAGGTATGAGAAGAATGAGTCTTCAATTGTATTTATGTAGTTCTACACACTGCAAAAAAAATAAATATTTAGAGTAGTACTAAAACAAATGGTAAATTTAACCAGTTGTAGAGCAGAAAGTCACAGAAGTAGCAATTTAATACTGTTAACTTTAAGCAGGTGAAATTACAACTAGTCACTGTAAGAACTGGGAGATTGCTCTTGCAAAAAGCAAGTTCACTGCAACCTCTGAAAAACAACTGGAAGCTCTACTAGCTTTCTTTTAAATACATTGTATCCACACATAAGTTAAACTTGTAGTTTTTATTTATTTTCCTGCACCTATCACCCTATGTATGTTCTTGATTTAAATATATGCCCTTGTTCTTAATCAGTCTCTCTATGGCTCCAGAAGCATGCACCAAAGTTAGTCTCCAAGCTTCCACAGAAGGTTGTTTTCACATATTGCATTAATTGATTCTTGGTCATCAAGATGTATCATGCAGTCAAACACGGGACAGGTACAATCACTGATCATCACTCTGGGTGGATGGCCCAGCCCAGGGAGTGGTGATGAATGGATTCACATCCAGCTGGTGGCCAGTCCTAAGTGTCCTGTTTAATATCTTATTGAGGTTTGATAAGGAAAAGTGCCAAATCTGCACTTCAGTTGCAACAACCCCAGACAGAGCCACAGACTGGGGCAAGAGTGGCCCAGCAGAAAAGAGCCAGTGGATGCTGGCAAACAGCTGTCTGAACATGAGCCAGATGTGTGCCCAGGTGGCCAAGAAAGCCAGTGGCATCCTGGCCTGGATCAGCAATGGCATGACCAGCAGGACAAGGGCAGTGATGTTCCCCATGTACTTAGCACAGGTGGAGCCACACCTCGAATCTTGTGTCCGGTTCTGGGCCCCCCACCACAAGAAAGACATTGAGGGGCTGAGAAAGTCCAGAGAAACATCAAGTGAGCTGGTGAAGGGTCTAGAGAATAGACCCTGGAGCAACTGAGAGAGCTGGAGTTGTTTAGTCTGGAGAAAAAGATGCTTAGGGGAGATTTTATCACTCCACAACTCTGAAAGGAGGTTTAACCAGGTGGGAACTGGACTCTTCTTCCAAGAAATAAGCAACAGGACAAGACAAAATGGCCTTGAGCTCTGCCAGAGGAGGCTGAGTTTGGACATCAGGAAGAATTTCTTCACTGTTAGCGTGGTCAGACATTGGAACAGACTGCCCCGGAAGGTAGCGGAGTAACCATCCCAGGAAGTATTCAAGAAATGACTGAACATGACACTTAGAGCCATGGTTTTGTTGACATATTGGTGATCACTCAAATGTTGGGCTCAATGATCTTGGAGGTCTTTTCCAACCTTAATGATTCTGTGATTAAAGGACACTGTATCACCTACAGCAATCCTGTCTATGCCATTTCCTACAAAACTGACATGCCTTCACCCAGCTGGCCTGATGAGACATCTGGATTTTAACAAAATTGCCAATTTATTTCTGCAAAGATTTTACTGTTTTCTAATATTAAAACATTGTAAATCTCAGTCAGGGAAACATTAAACAATTACTAGCACGGATAAAGAGTTCCCAAATGGTGCTGATATACATCAGAATGGCAGGTTCAAAGACACGGGAGAACCTCAGTGCATTTGATCTGTCATATGAGAATAGTGGTTCCAGGAAAAATCATCCTATCTCTTGCCAGTAGAATATCATACATTTATTACAGACAGTGCCAAATTTACATTGCATTTACAGATATATGAGGAAAAGCAGTTATTGTCCCAAAACTGTTCCAGCTGTAGAGAAACAGAGAAATATCTTTTGTCAGGGAAAAAGAAAAGAGAATGACCTAGGCCCACAGACAGCATAACAACAGACACAAAACTGGCAAGAGATTGAGCAGTGGATTAACAAGTTCAGAACTAAAATGAAAGCTGAAAAGAGATTCCTTTGAGTATATTAAAGACCTAAGCAGCATCTACAACAAACCAGGGTAATTTAACAGTGATTAAAACTCAGGAAAAGTAAATAACCAGTGTTTCTTGGTAGATAAGCATAGCCTAATAACTTCTCACTGGATTTTGATCATCACTGGGCTCACAAGGGGAGAGGACAATGGAGAGAAGTCAAGCTTGTAACTAGCCTAGGAAAAATAAACATAAGCATTTGTGTATGTCTTTGTGTGCTCAGCTCTCAACACATACCTGAAACACCACTTATATATGGCAAAAAAAAGGGAAATTTGTATAGACACAAATTCATCACATTTCTAAAAGCTGAAAAAATGAAAGAATTTTCATCAGGCCACGTGAAAAAGGCAGTGCAGGTTCTCCAAAATCTTAGACTATTTTTGAGAAAATACTTTCCATCTAGACTCTATGAAATGTTCATTTCTCTTTCAGTGGAGGAATGGTAGGTCATCTTGCCCAAGAACAGACTAATCCTGTAGCATACCATACCCAGATGTCTCCTCTTGCTCTCTGGGTGTTTTTCCAGCAGTAAGATGGATGCTGGTCAGTCTGACTTTACCAAGCTTTCAGGTACTCCACCACCATGCTTCTGTGCTCTCATCCCTAGAAACCAGTAGCCAGGAGAGCAGAAAAGCAGGGCAGCTCCCCAGCCTCCAGAAAAGCAAAAGGGAAGAAGCCCTGAACTTCCAGGGAACCCCATTCAAAAGGCTTGATGTCACCTTCTGGCTGTTGGAGCAGCTTCAAAGTGCCTTAGAAACTGAAATGAAAAACTAAGACAGAATTCTCTTTCCACAAAAATACAAGTTTAATATTGAACAACTTGCACAGAAAAAAAAAACTTTTTCTAAAAGTCCTATTACAAATTGCATCTCTTCTTCGCCTTAAAACCAGTCTTCATGTTAACAAATGAGCTTTTGCTTTACAGAAATTTTCCCATTTAAATTGTTATTTCCTGCATCATTTATTGTGTTCTTTGATCTTGGGCTGCACCTTTAAGTCTATGTCATCTTCTTGGGCTGTTCAGATAAATGTAGCTTAATAACTTCACAGTTTTATCTTTAAACACAGATAACTATCACACAGTCAGCTTGCTGCTCAGTTGTGAACAACCACAAGATACTATTTTTAAAACTTCATAAAACCTTGCAAATAGCTGAAAGCACTAAAAGGATAATACTAGTGGCTATCACTGTGATTGTAAAAAAGGCCAATAAACCAAGGTGAGATATCTTTCATTATTTCAAAATCAGTTATCAAAGAAAATATCATTATTTCATAATGTCTCAGCTATTAAATAACTCTGCATTTCTTGTGCATTCAAATCTGAGATTTTATTAGGCAGACTTCAAGTGACAAATTAGGTCCCTCTGGTATTTATAAATTACTTCTAAAAACATCTCGACCTGTAAATCTCTTTACAAAAAGTAACAAATATTTGAACAGAAGAACTAATATATAGCAAAGTAATTTTAAAATAATGATGCATTAAGCATTAGCTTGAATGGTTTATTTTATAGAAAACAAGTTAGAGAGGTTGTGAGTAAACTACTGAGTGGAGACGAAGCACCATCTAGTCGTATACTAGAGACAGGATTTCACAAAGAGGGAAGTGTTGGTGGCTGTATCACCTAAGATTTTCTGACATTAACGCACTCCACAAATGCATAAGAACTGAAAAAGAAAGATGAATCAAAGTTTAGGTGCTAAACTACAGGTTGGAAGATTCTGCTCAATGTAGTTTCCACACATTCAGTGTCTTACACAAAGCGGTTTCATGTATTTTAAAAGCATTCCATGGCACACAGGAAAAAAAAAAAAAGTCTATTATTTTATCAAATGGGATATTTTGTTATGACCTTTTTAAAAATCATGTCTGTGAATGGACAGATTCAGTTAGTTACAATTAAACAGGGTTAAGCTCATATTTTCCCTAGCATCATTAATCATTCTTCCTACTACAAATAAGGCCAAATATACCAATCCTGGTATAAATGGTCTCAGGTGACAGCTTATTTTGAGGAATATATCTGCTGTAGTTACAGAATGGGAGAGATGCCTAAACTACCTAGCTCTAGGTGCCCTTTATGACAAAATTAAGGCTCAGTGGGCTCTTCTATAACGTCTTATACTCCACAAAGCAGTAACCAGCAAGTTGAGTCTGCATCCATTCAGAGGGGAGGAAATGTTCAGCTGCAGTAAAGTACCTTTCTACTAGGTGTAAAGCAGAATAAAAAGTGAACATAAATACAACACTCCCACTACTTTGTGAGATACTCCTCCTCTTATGTTGTAAGAATTGAAAAGCTGGCAGATGGAGATAAATGATTTTGTTTACCTTGGTCACAAGAATCATTTAAAAAACTGAATGATAGTGGTGTTTCCTGGTACCCTCTAAGTTGTTGTGTTCTGGGTTCTGAGTGAGAGTAAGCTGGCTAGATCAGCAGCTGAGCAATTGCAGAAGCACAAAGCAGGTTAAAGAAGAAAAAACATCTCTCAAATTAGCTTAGCCTGATCAATGTATTCAAGTTCAACGTATTTCAAGCTGGTAAATCCTACCAGTGACCATTCAGAAATGAATAGGAGAAAGCAGCATATAGAGAAATAGCACAGCCAATGAACACACATCTGTCCAGGAAAAGGCCACCAAAACTGTTTCTTGAACAGGACTGAAGCACAGGATGTTCTGGATGTTGTGGGAAAAAAAGATGATATGAAGAGAGTTAAACAGTGGGATAGGTTGAGCAAAGAGGATGTGCAGTCTGTTCTCAAGAGTTTTCAAGCTCAAGTGGACAAAGCCCTGAGCATCCTGTTCTGCTCCCATAGTTCACTCTGCTTTGGGACAGAGGCTGGGCTACAGACCTCCGTAAGCTTTTCCAGCCTTGACTATTCAGTGGCTGCAGACGACTGCAGATAGTAGCAATCAATAGCATCTCAAAAATACAATGATCACGAAGAAATCTCAAGTCATTTCAGACAATTTATAAACTCACTTACATGGGAAGCTAGGAAACAGGTCAGATGTTTCACAGATTTTCCATCGCATGCCAGCAGCTCACTTCGATGTACAGGAAGAAACAATAATGCCCTGAAAAAAATTTAGTCTTGAGAGAATTTGTCTATTTATTGGCATACTATCTCTTCTACAATGACTGTATAATTTTGTTTACTTTTCACAGGACACTAAAATTCCCATTTTTAAAGCAGAAACTAACAGCTGGCTTTGTAGGAGTGCTGTTTGATTTTGAAGTGAAGAATAAGCAAGGGATTAGAAATTAATTTATAAATTAGAAATTAATTTTTAATTAATTTGAAAATTAGTTAGAAATTTTTTTTTTGTTGTTGTTGTTGCTACTGATAAATGCTTGGCTGTAAAAGGAGACATGGTGCAATGAAAAAAATTTCAGAGACCTGTCAGTCTGTAGTGAAAAGGTCATTTCTCAGTTCTTCTAGCCTCAGCTTTATGGTAGACATTGTGCCATCCATGTGCAAGACTGCATCAAAATTACTGCTATGTTTTTCATATCAAAGGGGGCGAATAAATAAATAGTAAACAGTACAATTTTTTTAGTTAATCAAATATGGATTTAAAATTTTGCTAATCCTTCACTCAGATTAAGGAATGCTGCTTGACAATCTTTTAGCAATATATAGCAATAGAAATATTCCTTAATAAATACATATATGGACCCATTATTTTCCATTGGCATGCACATGCTTTACATCATCTTATCATCTTGATGATCTCCCTCTGTCTTACTTAAACTATGTTTACTGTTATAAAAGGTGATACTTTTTTATGAGATACAGATAAGGCTCTCAGTTATGGCATGAATAACACACAAAATCAGCTTTCAAAAAGTCCAGAAATCTAGTCAGAAATCTAGTCCAGCCCGAGAGTCAATGGAGTTTGGTCACCTGCTACATAGGATTTTTTGAGAACTTGACTCTATCTGTGATTAGACATGCAGAAAAGCAGCAGAACTACCAGATAAATTTATCCTCTTGTCTTTTAATTTTTCTTCTGCACCTAAATCTGAATCTTGGTGTTTTTGCTCTCACAAACACAAGTACACACACACACATATGTACACATGCACACAGAGAGAGGTAGAAATGAGTTAAACTGTTTGAATTGACTCATTTGCTCCACTCACATTGAAATACCACTGTGGTTGTTTTACAGCTTCCAGAAAAGACACATATCTGGTGTCTGCACACTAATTAATATATTTGTCTTCCCTTCCAGTGTTACTAATTGTTCCTTGGGCTTAACCTTAGACAGTGACTTAGTTAAACGCTATATTGAATTTCACCATTTCCATTTGAACTACCTTTCTGGTAGTTCACTGAAGGGTTTATAGTTATCATGAGTGACCAAAGTACTTGGATGTGCATACTTAGGTCAGTGTATAGGCCTATACATGTGGGATGGGGGTGAAATCTTTTAAAATAAAACAGCTGCAGAAGAAATGGTCAAGCCATTGAAGGCAATATGATAGCTGCTATTAAATCCCACTTTGAGAAACTTCCTTTAGCTTTGATGATTTTTTTTCTTCTCAAAAGTTGCTATCAATTTTTCACTGACCTCAGCTCAACCTCAAAGAATCAACCTAACTTGTAGTCTGCTTGCATTTTTCCTATGTGGACACAAAAATAGTAAAACAGAAATAGAAAATTGAATTGAAACTGAAAGTAATAAAAAGTTGGGGTGGTTTGGGTTTAAAAAATTTCATTAATTTTATTTTTCTTTTGTAAAACAAAAATCCTGAGATGGCTCACATCAGGATCCTTTTTTGTCTGAAGATCAGGAAGGTAAGAATTAGTAGTTTGAGACTTTCTCTTTAATTGTAACCAAATGCTGCCTTATAAGGGGTTGAGGATTACCATAAAGGTGTTCTCAGCTTTTCAGGCACTGTTGCTGTTCTTGAAATAAAAATAATTTGTATAATGCCTACTCAGCACAAAATCTGAAAGACTCATTATCTTTATTTATATTACAGCACTTTTATTAGGTATCCTTGTTACCGTGAACCCATATATTCCTATTCAGATGGGAAATTTACCCATAAATGGATCAATGCCACAGAGCAACACAAACTCTGCATCTGCTATGGCTGCAATGCCTGCCTGACAGAGGAATCTGCCAGTACCAGTCAGGCACTGAACATCTTTTTCTCAGTGCACACGAAGCACCTTGCAACAAGGTCGACAGAAGCACCGTGCCAAGCCGCAAACTCCTTGTGGCACTCGTGCATAACAGATCTTAAGACACTGCCCCTCGTCAAGACTTGAGTCTTTGGCTGGTATAGAAATCCCACATTTCAGCCTGAGAAATCTGTGCAGCGTATGTGCACTCCACCCCACACTTCAGGAAGCAACACGTCCTGTTGCACATGCAGCATTTCATTGCTCTGCATATTCACAGTAAATCTGACTCCCAGAGGCTTTTCCGTGCGTGTTCCCAGGGACTGGGCAGCACATGGGCACTAGGTCCATTAGACAATCCCCAGAAGTGTAAGTCTTACTGTGCAGGCATGTGGTGACTTCATCACATGTGCATAATAAATATGATGCTCTCTTAAAGTGTTGGCCTGACTATGAGGGTTCTTGCAGTCTTGTGGTTATCACCAGGCTGAATACAACCTGTTGTAGAGCATCCTGGGCAGAGAATCTGACCTGCCACAGCTTCCAAACAGCTTGAATTTGTAACAAATGTAAAAATTTATCAACATCTGCCCAGACAATGTTTCTGGGCTGAAAAAGAGAATGTGTTCAGGAAATCCAACTGTTTGGTAACCTTTAGACTACAAAGCCTAAATTTACTAGGTTGTCCCTGAAGTTTACAGTCTCCTCTTGAGCCCTTGCACTTGCACCTCTTTCCTCACCCTGGGATAAGTGACCCTCTACCCCCATCTCCATGGTCTAAACACCAGCTTGGGTAGTGAAGGAAGCTGGTTTTTTCCTAGTTTGGATGACATTTCTGAAAAATATGGGATTTTATAACATCAGTGGAACGATTGGCAACCCTTGCATTCAGGTAAATACCTACAGCGCTTCTTCAGAGCTCTGCCTAATTATAAACTAAGAATGGTTTCCAGGCTGATAAATATTGGCTTGAGGATTTAGGCACTTGTATTTTGGCTTGGCCAAAGTGACACACCCATTGCAAAATGGCAGAGAATCTCTGGAGGAGAACTGGAATGTCCCAAGATAACAATTTTGTTGTCCAAAAGACCAAATAATTTTCATCCTGTCTCCTGCGTGCATTAAACCTTTCATCAGGAGATTTTTAATGCTATATTTTTTCTAAGGCTACATGTATTAAGGGGTTAGAGCTGAAGGAGACAAAAAGGAAGAAAATTTTATATGTTAGAGCTGGTGAGTTCACCTTTCTGATGAACTTTGCTGCTGTGGAAACAGTTACAAAACTGAAAAAATCTCTCAAGAGTCTCTTGCCCAAGAAAACTCTGCCTCTTCCACAGACTAATTTTCTCATCTTGACAAAAATTAGTATCCTAGGTGAAGGACTGAACTTTCCTGGAAGGCTGACTGTGTTGGAGTTACTGTCAGTGGTTTTATCTGCAGTGTCCAGAAGTCTTTGACCATGATTGTGCCACTCCCCAGGAAGCCAGCGAAGACTGTGCATGGTGAGTAGGGGCTACGGGTGAGAGACCTGCTGGTACTGCTTTATTTCATGTGGGACATAGCAAAGCTCTGTGTAGGTGAAGAGGGACCACCTTCCACAAGATCAGGCAGCCAGAAGAAATGTTAAATACTTACATTGGGCACATTTGTAATGGCTCTGGGACTATTCTGACCCAATAGAACCAGATATGGTGGAATATCCAAGGGCTGAGGAGTTACAACACTAGGATTGGAAAGGAGGCCCACAGGAGGAGTAGCAGAGGTAATTTTTTTATTTCATCACTAATACCAGTTTCACAGCATCATCAAAAACCAGAAGCCAGACTGTGGATGTGTGGTTCTCAAGGAGGGAATAGTCTTTGGTGTCCACAGTGGTGACCTTATTAGAGCAACCACAGAACTGATAGAACTTACAGCAAGGGCCAACAAGGCTTCAAATAGGAAATGCTGCAAGTAGCTGCCATTGAGCTGGAACACAAGTAATCAGGTGGATACAGAGACCAGGGTCTCAGTGCCCTGTGGCAGGCACTGGTTTGAGCAGGCTTGATGTACTGGGCACATCCCAGGTAGGAGCAGCTTAAGCTTAGCTTCAGCTCTTCACTCACTTCCCCCACTTCTTCCAGTTTTAACACCATATCCTCTTACCACGTTTCAGACCTTATCTAAATTATTCCTGTCCTTTCCCTGTAGTACTTTTAGCTCTTCCTTCAATCTTCTGTCTTTGCTCTTTTCTCTCTTTATTCTTATTTCCTTTTCCTTTTTTTTTTTTTTATTCAGTTTCTGTCTTCAACTCTCTCTTCAAAGTCTGTAATCTCACTACCACTCAATAAATCTATTATTTTCTGCTCCTTTCAGGCTACACTTTAATTATAAGTTTGGCTTTCACCAAAATTCTTAATTTCTCTCAGGTCACATTTTTTAAATTCTAAATTGTCACACTCTACCCAGTTCCAAATGTCACCTTCTTCTCTACTGTCATGGTACCTGTTCATCTGATGGTGCCTCACTCACAACCTGCTCTGCTACTCCATCCCCTCAATTCTTAAAGTAAAGGAAACAGCATGCCATGATAAATTTACTCAAAAATCTTCAAAGCTGTCATCAAATCAAATCCTCTGCAGTTCTCTTCCCTACCTTCCCCATCAGGAAAAATTTATCTGTTGCCTACATTTTCTAACCTCCTGGTATGCAAGAACTCTTATTGGTCGAGAAGTCTAAGACAAAGGCAATTTTGCCATGGAATTCATCAGAAATCCTATCCATTTTCTGTCTAGAATTGAAGGGGTTTGATTATCACAGGTATTTTCCGCTATAAAAGTTCTGGAATAATCATTCTGTTGCAAAATTAACAGTAGATACAGAAGAGGGAAATAACTATATTATTCTCACCAAATTGTATAACCTTGGGAAAACAAAACTTTGAAGTATAAATGTGCTTGCAAGAAATTATCTATAAACAAATTCCAAGTCTGCAGCTTTTCAATTGCATATCTTTCCATGAAGGATAAGAAAAACACCTGTTCATACACCTGGTGTTTTGGAGTTCCTCCTCAGAGCTGCCATGTAAAGTGTTGATTCTTATACTTCAGTCTATCTGCTGGTAACAATGTGACATGAATCCATGCAAATGTTGCAAGAAACCAAGTATTTGACTCCTCATCCTGATACAATCTTGAGTGCAATCCTTGCTTTCTAAAAATCATTCAATAAATCAGATGTATTTGCTGGTCTCCCTCAAAACCCTTTAGGAATATTTATCGAGTCTTGTGGGTGACAAAAGTTTACCTACCTATGTCATGTTCAGCCACAAAACCTTACTCTTTCTTTGCTCCTTCTCTCTTATATCAAATAATTACCTTATCTGCCATACAGCTTCTCTAAAACTAGAAATAAGGAGAAAAATCACTCATCCTTCCTAGGTTTCTTGCAATTTGACAAGAAATTCTTAGATGTGTAAGGAAGCCTTTAATCCTTGTTGATTTTTTTTTATGATACAAAACTCCAACAGAGTGTAATTTCTGCATTTCTTTCAGATAAAAACCTGACCAATAATTAAAATTCACATTTCTTTTTGAAAAGAGTGATGCCATTTTTGTGCATTCAGACTTCTTGTTAGAAATACAAGGACTAGATTTGTCCAGATAGAAGATACACCTGCTTACAGGGGAATGTGAATTTGATGTTTATTTATGCTTCATAAAAATGGCACAATTAACAATGTAAATATGAATTACACTTTTCTGTCTTAACTATATAGAGGGTAAAGTGAAAATTATGTAGAAGGTGGAAGTGCAATTGGATGATGGTTTCACAGTGACCATAAGGATGTTTTTTATCTAGAAATGCATGTCAGGAATAACTGCAGAAGCTTCTTAAAGTATGAGGATTAAGAAAATGCTAAACTATCAAGGAGGCAGTTGCCTATTTGCAGACGAAAATGTAAATGTCTATCTTCTCCTTTTCCATGCAACAGCAAACAGAGGAATAGGGAGTAACATAGGGAAAACATTAGGAATAACAAGATTGGAATTTGAGGAAGAGTGGGGAGAGGCAAGTACTAGGCTGGGATGCATACCCAGGTCTTCTGCTGCTTGCCAGATGGATTTCTCAGGGCAGGTCCTTCAGCAGAGAGGAAGACTGGACTCGTTGACACAGACTTTGTTTCCTGCTCAAGTACACGTGCTGTTGCAGCAAATCCACCCAAACACACTTGACATAAACTGGTGGGGACTAGGACTAGCAACACAGATATGAAAGGCTCTATTGTCTATTCATGGTCTCATAAACTATTAACTCCCACTTGAAATGTTCCATTAGATTCCCACTGTAAAATCTTCAGCTTTCTTTTGGTCTTTTCCCTCCACTCTATCCGATTGCTTGTGCAGGATAGCATTTTAGACGTGCACTATTTTAAACTGAAAGGTGTCTTCCACTGGAAATCCAAATAGATTGTACTGTAGGAGAATATCTCAGAGGAGGCGTGTGCTGCATGCTGCAGGGAGTGCAGTGTTTGTCTGACTCCAAACTATTACTAAAGATTTGCATGGAGACAAAGTAACAGAAAAAACATTTGGGAAAATATTTCTTGATTCTTATAACATTGATTCTTTGGTAGGCAACTTTCTTGGTTTATGAAGTAATTTAGCAAGTGCTGTGCTGTAAATTAAAAAGTATAGTACATAGCATTCAGGGTAAGGGCAGTTTTGTTATTATGTCTGTCCAAGATCTGATAAACTATTATATCTGACTTTATAAACACTTTATTAAATATCACACTATCACAAACCCAAGAATGTTGTATAAAAGTAACTTGAGCAATTTGACATCCACTTTTTGTCATTAAAAAAAAAAAAAAAATTCTCTTGATTAGTTTCTATGAAGCATAATATCTGTAAAATAAACAAGATAATCCTTATGTAAACAGCACAGGGTACATAGAGCACAAAAATGGACAGAGGCACAAAGAACATTTTTGGCTCTAAAGCCTGAAAGAAAAATTTCCACTTAATTTATTCTAGTTTTATAATAGTTTTAATTGTAGTATCTTTAAGTCATTGAAAAAAACCTTTTTTTTAATGGTATCTATGTTTGTCTTTTTTTTTTTTTTTTTTTTTTTTTTTAAAATTGAATTTTTTGAAAATATGCTTTAAAAAAAACCTTTTTTTTATTGGTTTTTTTTTTTTTTTTTTTTTTTTTTTTTTTTTTTTTAGTTGAATCTGTCCTCCTAGGTAGCATCGCCATGACTGCGATGAATCTGTGTGTTCATGGGCTCCACTTATCCATAATTTCTGATACATCCAGATTTACTGAGTGGCAGATTTCTAAGGAATCTGAGTAAGAAAATGACATTAACTGCTATTATTCTGGCTAGCACCGTGCACAGTCCTGTGTCACACAATGCTTTCTCAGTCATGAAGTACATGTAGTTTAGGGAAATGTCTTTCCCTGGATTAGCTTGCATTTTTCTTTATTCCCATGTCAACAGAATCGATACTTCCCATTTGCGTCCCCCCCATTTGGTGTTTTTCTCTGTTTAGAGTCAGCCTGACTAGCAAAAGTGACAAAACACCTCCTGGAAATACCACGGTACTCGGCGCAACCCCACCTTTGATATTGGTGGCACTGATGTCATTAGCACAGCAATCAGTGCGCTGGGTGGTGGCCAATACACATCATTACTCTTTCTCAAATAAGCATGCCCAGCTCAGCTCCAGTGTAAGAGAAGCTGACACAAGTATCGAAGATATTCCCAGGGATCTTTAATGGGCGTGCAAAAGGGAGGAGTTTTCTCTCACGTGGCTTTACAGAGGAATTTCTAACCCACGGTGCCTTTAATCAGGATTAGGCGATAGCATCTGAAACACAGGCAGCTGGGGCTCCGTTCTCTGCTCTCCTCAGCTGCAAAACCGTGCGGGTGAACTGATAACAGACAAGCACTTAAAAACCTATTGCAGGCACAAACTCCTCTCTTCAGGAGCTGTCTTGGCGAGATGGGAGTGAACCTTGCCCAGTATGCAGGGCAATAGGACTCCCATTACCTACAGAGGTATTAGAAAAGTGTTCCCAGATGAAAGCCTTTATCCAATTTCAATTGTCCACTGAACAACAACAACATTAAGAGCAACATTGCACCATTTGCTTCTGTGTCAAACAATACTACAACTGTTTAGCATTACATTTTGTTTCCCTGAGTAGCTGAAACTACTGTGGGAGTAGAGAAGTATTTACATCCAAAAAATCTGCATTCCTCAAAGCAGATGTTTTTAATTTTAATAACATCAGCCTATAGTAATGAATATCTGAAATATTCTGATCACTGTTGCTGTTTAAGTGTAACGCTCCATCGTAATGGGTTTGCAGAAAACATCAGGAGCAACCAGGAGAAATAAACTTCTACTAACTGTGCTACCAAGAACACTTCTGCACCATTTTTTCTTTGAAAGCCACTTAAAATATCCTCCTGTGCAGAAGAATGACATTTTCTTCACTGTAGATGTGCCATATTATAGACCCATAGACCTATACTTGGAAAATTGCACATGTAAATTTTTTTCTAGTGTGTGCCTTTACTTTTCCACACATGCAGCCCAGATGTGTGCATGCACATATCACACAAAACGGGCATGTACTGTTTTTACAAGCCAGGACATATCTTTATGAATAGCACACAAATGGAGAGAGGGGAAGCCCTTTGTGGGCTCCAGGGTATGCAGGGCAGAGCCCCTGGACTCCAGGTAAAGAAAGGTGTACGCATGTGCAGTACTCACCTTTCCCACTACTCTGTCCGTATTGCAGACTGCAGGCTAGTGTAGCCGTCCTTGAAGTGACAGCAAAAAAGTGCTTGCAATACTTTAGTGTAACAGAATGGAGCTCAGTCCAGGCTGCTTTTCTCAGTGGAAAACAGTAAAACCAGCCTGCACTCTAGTCTGCCTCTCTAGACAAGACTGGTAATGGTAGATAAACTAGCTTGACTATGTACGATTTTTTTCCACCAACAGTAGGCACGTGCAAAACTTCAATTCATACAGATAGGTGCCACTCTGATGAAAAGTTGGCTTAAGCAGATCAGCTTGTACTGATGAGGTTTGTATTTGTAAATTTTTGTGATCTTTTTCCCATGGATGTCTTTTGTAGATGCTGTTCCACACATTATTTGGATTGACATATCTGAACTGATTGTTCTACACCCTTTCTTAATAAAATCAGGGCTCTGAATCCAGTTGCCTGTTTTATTTAATAAAAAAAAAAAAAAACCACAACTCACAAACAGGAAAAAAAAAAGCAGTGTGACTTTCATTTAGCTTCATCTGAGAAAAAAAAATCGACTAAAAGGACTTATTTGAAAAGAATATGTTTAAGTGCATGTGTCGCATCTGCATTCTGCCTTCATAGCTGTTAGGCTTCAAGTGACCAGTCTGTTAGAGTGCCATCCTGCATGCATGTGTGCAGGCTGAGATAGGAAAAGCTCAGCACTCTGTGATATGTGAAGCAAGTGTTTCAAAATCTGCACTTCCAAATCACTGCAGCCCAGCAGCAGACCCCTGGACCTACTACCTATTTCTTGATCTCTGGGTGACTTAATCTGGATCTAGGTGCCCAGGGTAAGCAAAATCAGGAGCTGGTTATAAGAGGGAA
Source organism: Pyrgilauda ruficollis (assembly GCF_017590135.1). Taxonomy (NCBI): domain Eukaryota; kingdom Metazoa; phylum Chordata; class Aves; order Passeriformes; family Passeridae; genus Pyrgilauda; species Pyrgilauda ruficollis. Next base: position 11,423,603 of record NW_024526599.1, on the reverse strand, counting down.
CTAAAACAAGGCATGGAGACAGATAAAAAATATGCTTAGCACCTAAGATGCAAATATGCTTGCATTATACAAGATACTTTGAGGCTGTATGAAAGTTTTTGGCATTTTTCAGTGGAACATGACTCTGAAAAAAATGTATTGGATTTAAATCCTCAAAGTGTGGAACCTGCACTTATTTCAAGGAACATTAGACTCTACCACTTGGAAACCTCTCCCTGAAGTACCTATCTTTACTTTATCTTGTGAATCATTCCTATTAAAAAAATCCCTTTGAAACTAAAGCTGTATTTTAGCTCTATTGATGCATCAGTTATCTCAAACCTTAATAGTATTACAATAAGTAGAAAGAAAACAGCCTAATGTGCTCATTCTGAGATGGAAGGTGGAGCATTACTTCTGACTAAAAGTTTTGTGCATCAGTAAAATATGAAAAGGCAATGCCAGTGGCACCATAAATGCTCAAAGCATATCTGTGCAGTGGTCAGATGTAAACTCTTGTGCCAGCATTGCTTCCATGAAAATCTCAGGGAATCTCAGTTCAATTTCTCATTGAACTGAAGGGCATGGAGTTGGATTTCTGTGTTCCAGGGGGGGCTGGGATGGGGACTATGGGTTATTCTTTTCTATGTACGTATCTTTAGATGTACCTGCAAAATAGTTGAGTCATAAAATCGTTGAATCCTTGAGTTTTGCTGCTAAAGAGAATCCATAAAAAGAGATTTATTGTCATATTTCCTCTTTGTGTTGCACTGTTCGCCTCCATCATAAAATATTCTAGTCGGTTTATAGCAAAGCAAATATAGCAACTTAGTTCATAAACGCCAAATTCTTCTCTGTTGCACTCCGGCTTTCTGACATAATCGAATTAGCTGCGATCTGAGTTGATGCCGCAGTAAGGAGGCTTATCGAGCCCTGAGTGTTCAGAGGGGTCCTTGTGCAGTGACCGGGGTGGACCCGCACCGGCCCGCAAGTCTGCAGGAACCCGTCCAAGCAATTCCAACTTTTATTTTTCCCGACGAGGATTTAAAGCGGCTCTGTACAACAATCAAACAAGAATAATCAGCTGTGGAAAATACAACAAATCATAAGAGCGGTTTAACAGAGAGAGAGGGAGCGAGTGCCGCAGATAAAACCAACTGCTCGGACTGCCCTGCTTGGGGACAGGCGGGCAGCCCGCCTGGTCCCTGACCCCGTCATCAGGGGGCAAGGCGGCTCTCGGGGAAAATCCCTTCTGCTGGAAAGATCGTGGCTTCAGAGCAGACGTTGCGAAACACGCCAAAAAAAAAAAAAAAAATCACAAAAAAACCCCACACAAATAAACTAAAATTTTTTTTTAATTATCAGCATTTCGTGGAGGCGATTGCGGGTGATTTTTTAATTTTGACGGAGACCACTGGCTCAGCGGCTCCCGCGGGCGGTCCCGCTCAGTTCCCAGCCCAGGGAAAGGTGTGTGCCAGGCGGTACGGCAGAGGCGGGAAGGCAGGGCGGCCGGGGGGGCTGGCAAGGGGAACTCGCCCCAGAGCGCAGGTAGCCACAAGCCAGGCTGTAATTGCTAAGCAAACAAGGTGAAATATTGAATCGGCCTCGCCCGTGACAAGATCTGCGCTTTTTGCCGCCAATTTGTTTGTGGAGCTCTAGTTAAAGGCGCTTGATTGAGGAAACGTTGAAAATAGCAGTTAGGGTTTCCCTAATGAGACCTCTAGAGGAAAGCAGTGGCATTCAGGGGGCTACAGCAGGAGGAGGGAAAGCGCTTAACCCTTTCCAGCCGCCCCCAGCCCGGCGGGGCCGGCCGGCCCCGAGAGGTGCGATGGGCAGGGGGCCAGCCCGCCGCCTCCCCCTCGGGCATTCCCAGCACCGGCGGCCCCGCCCGGGCAGTGCCGGGGCAGGGCTGAGCAGCCTCGGCGGCTCCCGGAGGGGCGGCCCGCGTCCCCGAGCGTGCGCCCCGAGAGCAGAGCAGCGCCGGGGCCCTGACCCCCACCGCCCTTTGATGCTGTGGGTCGGATCGCCGTGCGGCTGCGGGCTGATGCTTCAACACAGTAGCCCAAAGGCGGGCGGGGAAAAAAAAAAATAAATCAAAACGGCCCTTAGAAATCCCGAAAAGGCAGGGAACTTATTGAGCTAATAACGCGATGTGTCACACCAGCACGCACTGCGCGGGGGCCTGTGACACTCCTTTCCTTCGATCCATCGCTCCCATTTCTGTTGCTGTGTGAGCCTGCCCCGACACTCATTCTCGCAACCTCGCACACGCTTCGTGCTCAATTAGCGCCTGTCTGAGCCCCGTGTTACACGCGAATGAGACCTCCGGTAAAAATGTCGATGATATTTTGAAAGGCGCTAATGGCTGTGAGGGAATGTGGATCGCAGTCCTCTTCTGTAAGCTGCTTTCTCAATGTGCTAACACTTGAACGACATTGATATCTCCCAGTTCTCGACTTTATAAGTCAACTTTAGCTCCGAACAACGGGGCTTGGCTTTGCAACGAGTTGCCTGCAGCATGTAGGGCCCTGGGATCTTACCTAGAGCACCTGAACGCCCCTCTTCCCGGGGCGCCAGCCCCTGCTCACACGTGAACTTCTGCCTGTTGATTGTATATATATGTCTGCATGTGTGTGTGTGTGTATATATATATATATATATATGTATGTATGTATGTATGTATACACACACGTGGACGGAGATCAAAATAAACTTTTAAGGAATACCTAACAAAAAGTGAGCATTGTCTCTCCCTAGAGGAAAGAAAAGGTGAGCTGCAGAAAAACAAATTGTTGACTTAGTAAAATAAGTTCTGCAGGGTGATATAAAGTATTTATTTTTGTTGTCGCATTTACACCCACTCCTTTTGGCCGCGGCTCCGTTTCCCTCCAGGTCTGGGGAGGTACATGACATTCACCTCTCCATTTTCCGGCTTCTTAACTTTCCTGAAAAGAAGAATAAAGAATTTATTTTTTTTCCCTCTAAAGCACAGCAAATAAATATTTTGTGTATCCACAAATAGGTTGTATCATAGTATCATCTGTACGAACAAATTACGGTATGCGACCGTGCGTTTCTAGTAAAATCTCCTGTATTCTGTTTACATTATAGCATTTCTGTTTGTAATTATTTTATTTTAATTTTATGTCACTTTTAACACAAGCCAGACCGGTTTTCCCTCCGTGTTTTGTACACAATGCTCTCTTTCTCGATAAGATGTTCTGTCCTATCTTTTCGCTTTTTTCTTTTAAAAAATGTTTATAGTTCCCCAAGAGCAATTCTCCAATATTTCACTCTTGCATTTTAAGGACTTGTCCCTGTCTTGCTTTATTTGTTTGTGTGAAATTTAGTTTGAAAGGAGATCAGAGAGAGCAGGAGGGGTTTGTAATAAGAGAATGACCAAGTGACCTAAAGGCTGATTATATGTCATTAACTGGAGACTTGGTGTATCCAAATTACCAAAAAGACCTCACTCAGCCAGATCAATTACACCGAGATACGCATATAGGAATTGCGGTACGGGCTGATGCTTGCAACAAGTGTGCAGCCGACATTTGTAGGACTCAGTTGCTGAATTTTCGGACGAGCCCGTGTGTTGCAGCCGAACCCGGGCAAGCGGGAGCGGGGTGCAGCGCAGCAGGTATACGGCGAGAAGGACACCGGCAGGACGACAGTGACATTTTGGGCAGTGTAGTTAGGGCCAAATTGCGGCTAATTTTCACTGCTCCAGAGGGATTTTTCTCTTAAGCCAAGCGAGGTTACCTTTGATCTATGAAGGCTTCTTAAACCCCAGCCTCGTTAAATGGAGACTTTCCACGAAGAATGACAATAGAAGTGTAGATTTTTGTTAACCTAAACACAAAACGATGCCAGCCTAGCCTTCTTCCTCCTCCACCGTCTGAAATTTAGATGCTGGACGACAAAATATTCGTTAATGAAGGCAATTACATTCGTGAGCTATTTCATCAGAGTCGACCTCAAGAGCAAATTAAGATGTTCTTTCCCGGGAATACAAACAAATATTATTAAGTGGGAAAATAGCGTGTTTTCTGTATGCGTGTTCATGTTTATACATGCGTGCATATATAGGAGATGCACGTAACAATTCCAATAAATAGAGACACACTGTGCTCACTGCAGAATTTTGTGAGCTCTTTATTACTATTCTTCTGACAAAGAAGAGCTCTTGGTTGGAACTCGTTATGTTTTTCTTTCCTTTCCCTGATTCCTGTCCAGGGTCTAAATGCAACTCTGGATGCTCAGTCACAAATATAAGCAATCCTCGAATAATTGCTTGCACATGCAGTGGTAAAATGCGTAGGGTCCCGCGCTTACTGCCAATCATTGTGACTTACGAAATGGTCAGTGTCTTGGTGTCTTGGTTTTTTCTCATCCCTGAACTTCTTTTTTCTTTTTTCTTTTTTCTTTTTTTTTTTCTTTATATATACACAACGGCTGCGAGATTATCATGCCTGAAATATGTGGGCGTTCATTACCGATAATAGTAACGTAAACCAGGGTTCCTTCACCTCCAAGGGCAGCGATTAATTCGGGCCTGCTGGGCCGGATCCCTCCCTCTGCCCTGGGCGTTGAAATACAGGTTGCGTGAGCACAAGAGAGGGTGCAAGGCAGGCCTATTAGGCACAAGTCCTTTTCATTAACCCGCACTGACAGGTTGACCTCCAAATCATATTTCTCAGTGCCTCTTTGCAAAAATCCCTTTTCTTGCATGTTTGTGCTCTTTCACTAACTCCTAAGCGACGCCCCAGATGTAGGATACGCGGCATCCCTGGGACACGGGACGCTTCAGCATCCCCAAATCCATCCGAGAATGATACCCCTTTCTGATACTTTTGGTCCCGGGTCAATGACATCATGCACTCTATAAATTCAAACCCGTCTCGGCTTTTCAAGCCGTGCACCGGGAGGTTGAGCGATGCGGTGGGCAGCCGGGAGAAAGGAGAATCGGCACCCCGGTGCTTAGGGAGCTGCGGAAAGGAGAGAAGCCGAGGGAGCTGCACGGCCAGGGCAGCGCCTCAAAAGCAAAGGACGTGTCCTTGGGGTGCTTTCTTGTGTCTGATTATTTCTTGGCTTTAATGAAAATTATGGAGGGATATCCCGGTGCTGCTGCACGGAGCAGAGATGGGTACGCCTGGCTTCGGTACCGGGCACCTCAGTGGTGACTGCGGCTCCCGCAGCTGCCCTGTCTCCACAATCGTCCCAGCGGTTTCGGACGCTCCTCAAAAGGAAGGTGCGGTCAAGAAGCAAATGAGCGGGCTCGCTGCCCAGGCACCGGTGAGGCGCCTCTCTGCCCCTGGCCTGCTCCTCGCAGGGCCTGGCCCGGTGCAGTGTTCCCAGGTCAGCCAGCCCGGGAGTCCCCAGCAGATGTGGGTTTCCGACCACCCAGCGTCGGCATCCCTTCCCCGTTTCCATACGGTTTTCCCCGACTGATTCGGAGAAATTAGCTTAATTTGCAATTTAGCTTAATTCACACAAGCCCGGGGGAGAGGAGGGGGGAGCACAGCTCTATTGTTCTGTTATCCCAACTCCCACCCTACTCTTGGCCGGAGGAGAGAAGTGACCTGGCGATAAGCGGCCCGGCGGCGACTGAGCGCCGGGGCAGGGCAGCGGGTGGCCCCGGCGGCGCGGAGCGGGCTCCGGCCCGCCGCCCCCCGCCGCGGGCTCCGGCCGCAGCCCCCCGCCGCCGCCGGGCACCCACCGGGGGGCAAGGGCAGCCCCTACCTCTCGCTCGGCCCCGCGGAGGGCTGCGGGGCTGGAGGGGAAAGAGCCGCAGGGCACAGCATAATGATATAGCCTCCACACACACCGATTCCCGAAAAAATAAAATAAAATATACTTCTAAAAGCGGGTGGAGGAAGAGAAAACCAGCCTCGGCACGGTCTCCACCAAAATTTCTTTATTATAGCAAGCTAGGAGAGTCCTGTTTGGCTGCAGAATCCAAATAAATCGCCGCCTAACATGCAACTATTTTGGCAGGGAAATAAAGTGACATAAGACTAGGGTTTCTTTTTCTTTTCTGATTTTTTTCCTGTTGTTTTTTTTTTTTTTAACCATACGATTTGTGCACATAAAAAAATTCTAATCAAATAATTAAGTGTAAGATTGGTAAAATGATGGTGATTTAGGGGACTTTGAGCATAGTATTGGGAAAAGTACTTTGAGCTGCAGCGCTTTTCAATGCGTGGATCAAACAGAAAAGGCTACAACCCATGATGGGAAATCCTGAGCATTTGAAAGCTGAAGGAGGACAAGAGAGTTGCATTTGCTCTAAAACTCGCTTAATAAAACTCATAAATAACTGCTGGGATAAGAGGGATATATATATATATATATATATATCTATATGTATATATAAGATTCTTCTGAGTGCTTTATCTAGAGATCCTCTTTCTCCAAAGTTAATTAAGCAATCACGACGCTAGCTTTGGAGACTGGTGTTCTGATCGATATCTCCCGTATATTTCATTACTTTTTCTCTGTCTCATGTTTTCCGTTTCCTTCATCATTGGAGATGTTATCAGTGCGGCCGTAGTGTCTTGTCACAGAGACTGCCACAGTTGCAGTCTAACCTGTAGTGTATAGCAAAGCTCCTACAAAAACAGGGAGAGTGTAAAGAAACACACGCCCGTTTGCAAGCCAGTATAACTTTCCGGCCTTGACAATGTCCACTTCTTCTTCCCATCAAGAATATATAGCTGCAAAACAAAGCCGGAGAACCGCTGCAGAAACTGGGTGGATTTCCAAGCTGCGCCCTGCAGACATCCCATCCCAAGCGGCGGGGACACGCTGCCTGGCCGCTCCAGAGCTCTGCCTGCACGGTCTGCCCACGGCCTTCCTTACATTTAAAAATCTACACTGCAGACACATTCTTTTCTTGGGATAACACAATATATACACGTGTGCTTGTGCATATATAGATACAGATATCCATCAGCTGGCTACAAGCATGTGTGTGTACGTATAAGATATATGTGTATATACATCAATTCTACATCTGGACTAGTTTTTCACTTTCGTACTCAGTTTACACCCAGACGCTCTCGCATATGTGTATGTGCTTATAAAAATCTACGTCTGTGCTCCGTGCACGTCTCCTCTCTAGGTCCGACTCTACACTCCCCGTCCTGCCGAACCGCGGGGCCGGCACTCTTCCTCGCCTTTAGCGTTCCCCCGACCAAGCAGCTCCCGCGTACCGCAGCAGGCTGCTCCTTGGCGGCCGGCCTCATCCGCGGAGACCGTCCGCTGCCCGTAGGGCATTCCCCGCCGAGAGCCGGCAGACCCACTCGCAAAGCCCCCGGGTCACAACAAGCTGCCGCGTACCATCGGCAGCCCTCTCCACGCCGGGACCGCCCGAGCTCAGCCTGCCTCCTCTCCCCGGGCATCGAGTTGATTTTCGCCCTCTTCCCACCACCCGGCGCTTTCCCCGAGGTGCCCCCACCGCCTCTGCAGAGGGGCCGGAGAGCACATTAAGCTGCTGCAGAAATTGGACCACAATTCTTGCTGCCTTCTTTCGCAGACTCCTCCATCTCTATCTTTCTCATTCTTTAATTTATGACCTCTCAGCTCCTGTTGACACAGTTTTCCACACTGCCTATATTGTAGAACTGCATTACAATATACGCTGAATCAGCCTAGGCGGCAGCCAGCACAAGTAAGAGTGAGTATTTGGTATTTCGCAGCTATTTAGTAATGCTCGGCTCCATTTGAGGATGACAACAAATGTACCTCGCCTCCTAGGTATCCACGAGTTACAGCTTGAGATCCATTTTTCTTTTGTAATATCTTCAAGCTTGCTAAAGCAAAGCACCTAAACAGCTACAGGAGATTTCCTCCTTGGCCTGGCTGCTAAGCAAACATTTAACTACTCCCTTTCGATAACTAAACCTGCTTTCCGCAGATGCTGGTCCTTTTTATTGCAGAAGCAGGAATGCTGAGAAATATTTATATATTTGTTAGTAAAAGCTAGAAAATTAGCTCGGAACATGCTGTAAAAAATATTCGGTTACTTACCGATCATACCCGTTCAGGAAGCATGAACCCGATTTCAGGCGCGTCAGTCGCTCGGGTGAAGGCTGGTGGAGGTGCACAGGCGCAGGCAGTAAGCTGGAAAAGAATCAGTTAGAGTCGGACTTATTGTTAAAGTCTCAAAACAATTCTTTCAAAACCATCCCCGTCCAAGCCCCGAGCGCTTCTCTGCCTCGGTCAGCCAGGAGGCGCGCAGCCCGAGCCAGCCCGTGCTAACCCGGGTCGCAAGCCGGGTGACAGGCGAGGCAGAGCCGCTTCGCCTCCCTCCTCACGGAAACTAGTGATCTCGTGGTGTGTATTAGCCAGCATACGAGCATAAGCCGGAGCGCTGCTGGGGCATGCCTGTAGCAGTCGGGCATCGATGAAGTGCCCTCCGAAGCCGGTTTTATTTGTTCCTCTACCGGACCGGCACAAAGCACTTTGCCAAAGCAACCTCAGAGCCTACCAAGCTTTCACATAGACTTTTGCCAAGAAACTTCTGGGATCCATACTGTACCTGGTTTGAGATTATCCGATATTTAAGTTTTAACGAGTTTGTAGGGGGTTTTTGTTGTTTGGGGTTTTTTTTTTTTTTTTTTTTTTTTTTTTTTTTAATGGAGATTTTACTGTAAGGCATCTGCTAAACACTTGCATTAACCTCTGCCTCCATGATAATTTTTCCCCCCTTGTTTTAATTACATTAGGGATGCGGAGGGGCAGCCAATCCTAAAAGAGGAGCTCGGCAATTAGCAGAGCGAACATCAAAAAGTTTTATTGCGGAGGGCGGCGGGCTCCGCCCCCGCCCCGGCCATTGGCGGCCGCCGCTTCTGACGACATATATTAACCCGAGCGGCCCTAAACATGTAGCTGTACATGGAGATCGGGCCGGGGAGCCCTGCCAGTGCCCCGCGCCGCGCCGAGCCCCGCCGCCGCCCGCCGCCGCCGCGCCCGGCCGAGCAGCGCGGATGCGCCAGAGGAGCGCGGGGGCGCTGATCCGCGCGGCGCGGCGGGCAGAGATGCGAGCGCCCGCCCCGCACTGACGGCCCCGCCGCCGCGCAGGGCAGAGCCAGCGCCGCCCGCCCCGAGCCGGGGGCGCATGGAGGGGGGCCGCGTGTAAGTACCACCCGGCCGGGCCGCGGCGGACTTGGCGAGAGCGGAGGGAAGCAAGAGGCGAGGAAGATCCCAGGCTGGGAAGCCAAGCCGTTTTGTTTTGGTCGACATCTCTCCGTAGTTTTGTTGTTTTTTTGTTTTTTTCCTGTGCGCGCTTCCTCGAAGACCCGGCCCCGGGCGAGGAGGAGGAGGAGGTGGAGGCACAACGCATGAGCGGCGGCGGCGGAGCCCGGGGAGGGGGGATCGCTCGGGCACCCGCGGGGACTCTGCAGCAGCGCCCTATGGAGAGGCAGCGGGCAGCGGGGCAGTGCTGAGGGGTGAGCGGCGGGCAGCAAAGCCTTTGTTTTGGGGCCCGGGGGGGCGGGGTGGGGTGCTCTAGGGAGCGGGGATGAGTCTAGTGGGCGGCTTCCCCCACCACCCGGTGGTGCACCATGAGGGCTACCCTTTCGCTGCCGCCGCCGCTGCCGCCGCCGCCGCCGCCACCCGCTGTGGCCACGAGGAGAACCCCTACTTCCACGGCTGGCTCATCAGCAGCCACCCGGAGATGTCCCCCCCCGACTACAGCATGGCTCTGTCCTACAGCCCTGAGTACGCCAACGGGGCGCCGGGCATGGACCACTCCCATTACGGGGGGGTGCCGCCCGGGAACGGCCCGCCCGGGCTCGGGGGGCCCCGGCCGGTGAAACGCAGGGGCACGGCGAACCGCAAGGAGCGGCGCAGGACTCAGAGCATCAACAGCGCCTTCGCGGAGCTGAGGGAGTGCATCCCCAACGTGCCCGCAGACACCAAGCTCTCCAAGATCAAAACTCTCCGTCTGGCCACCAGCTACATCGCCTACCTCATGGACCTGCTGGCGAAGGACGACCAGAACGGGGAGGCGGAGGCTTTCAAGGCAGAGATCAAGAAGACAGACGTGAAGGAAGAGAAGAGGAAGAAAGAGCTGGTCAGTGCTTTGGAGCGGGACGGGGCGGGACGGGGCGGGGGAGCCGCGGAGGGGAGGCTGCTCGGTCGCCTGCCGGCGCCCCATGCGAGCGCACCCGGCTCCTCGCTGGGCAGAGTCGCCGGGGAATGTCCGCGGGAGACACCTCGGTCCCACCGCTCCCTGGCCGTAGCTGCGGGCCAAAAGCGCGACCGTGCACAGCCGCGAGCAGCCGTCGGCCTCCGGGTCCGACCCGGAGGCTGAGAGCAGCCGCGGGGAAAAGGCTGCCGCTGTAGGGCACCCCGGGGAGGTTATTCCCGAGCTGCTGCTTGTCCCGTATCCCAAAGCGTGATATCGCAGGGGGCAAGCCTCTGCTCTCTTAAATGAAAATGTGGAGGCATGATTACCTGCTAAGCCTAGCCCAGCTTTAAACCTTCGGCAAATACGAGGTTCGCAGCGAGAGGCTTTCCTGCCTCTGCACTCCGCGCTTCAACTTTTTTGATTTTTAACGGGACAGTCGGTTTAGGCCAGGCAGCGCAATCCCAGTATCGTGTAGGCCCCATGGCGTGCTCGCGTGTGATTGACTCCCGCATATGTTACTGGCCGCAAGTCCGGTGTTTTGCCCCGGTACGCGCCGGTGCCAGCTTCTCCCGGCACTCAGGGAGGGGATGGTTGTGGGGGGGCCTTCTCACAATCCCCGTGGGTGGCTGGCGCTTCTCAGCCTCCAGCCCCGCGCTCCGGCTGCAACGGGGTGGCACGGAGCGGGAATTGGCCTCCGCCGCTCCCACCGGCGGCAGCTTCTCCCGCGGCGAGATCCCGTGGAGGTCCCCGTTATGTCTCTTGAAGGCCTCGATGAGCTCGGGTCCCCTCGTAGTTTTCGATCTCGAAGCAGAGCAGATGCGACCTAGAAAGGGGAGGAATATATCTAACCTTTTTTTCTCTCCTCTCCTCTTTCTGTTTCTCTCTCTCCCCTCGCATCCTGTCTCCCCAGAATGAAATCTTGAAAAGCACAGTTAGCAGCAACGATAAGAAAACCAAAGGGAGGACTGGCTGGCCGCAGCATGTCTGGGCTTTGGAGCTCAAGCAGTGAGCACGGCAGGACTGGAGGAGCCGTCCTCTCAGTCTCGGTAGTGAGCTCTCTTCTGAGGACTCTTTGTATTTGGAATAATCCAGTTTATTTATGTGCAATTTCTCCCCCAACCCCCCAAAATGTGGATATTTGAAGGAGAGGGAAAAAGCATTCCATATATGAAGAGGAAACTCCATCTTGGTAAGGGGTAATGTCTCTAAATGTTTCGTGAATGTTATTTGCTCTGTATAAAACACGTGGGGAAAACAGAACTATAGAAAAGGAAAAAAATCCCTCCCTGGCATTAGTGTGTATGTGAAGTGTATCTTTAATACTTGGCCTTTTGGATATAAATATTCATGGGATTATAAAGCTATATTTCAACAGAAGCAGTTGCACCAATGTTTCGATTGACTCGGTATTTAGTGTTGTAATTTTGTTGTGGTCGTTCAGTATTTGAAGATGTTTTCAACAGTTATTGGTTATGTGCACTTCCGTCCGTAAGGGAAAAAGTGGAATCTAATTAATATTGAAGGTGTAAACGTTGTAAGTACTCAATAAACCACTGTGTGTGTTTTTTACAAAACAAAAGAAAAAAAAAGAAAAAGGAAAAAAAAAAAGAAAATCCAAATCTTTTTATGTTTTATACCTCAAAATGTTTTGAATAACAGCGTTGTTTATGGCTTTTTTTTTCATAATATTTAAAATATTCGGAAGTAAACTAAATTATAAAGATGGCTCCTAATTTTATTTTTAAACAAGTGACTGAATGAAAGGAGGGGTAGAGGGAGGGACTCTCAGCCCCGTGAGTGTTGAACAGAAACCGGCAGTTCATCTGAATAGGAATTTCTTGTGGTGGTGTTCTCCATGCAGGAGACCTACTGCGAACGGGAAGTGGACAAGGGTGCAAACCCCGGGCGGGTCAGGGGCAGCAGAGATGCGCGGTTTCCGTGCCGCCGGAGCCCGGGCGGTGCCAGGCGCGGGCCCGGAGCGGGGACGGCTTCCCGGAGAAGGCCCGGAGGCAGGCGAGGGAGGCTGGCGAGCTTTGCTCGGAGTGATTATGTAGCAGGTAATTTTACGTCAAGGAAGAAAGAGCGAACAAGGCGAGGGATTTGCAGGGGGCTGGGGTGGGGGAGGTGAGGAGGGTGTGCTGTAGGGAATATGTAAGATTTACAATGAGCTACGATGAACTTAATATTAACTTTGTGGTTCCTAAAACTCTCCTGGGTTGCACGTTTCCAGTACGCCACAGCGAGTATAATTATTTTTAACCTTTTTTATCCAGCTGCGAACTGCAGCAGCCCATGCTCTGGCTCTTTTTAGTGCGTTCAGTGCTTCACCATCAGGATCTTTCTTCCCTTAAATATTTTGCCCCGTCTATCGACTCCTTTACAAGGATCCCGGTGCCATTCTGGTGACTTTTCTGCTCCCTAGTACCGGGGCGAGCTGCGGAGTTCAGTGCTGGGAAATACGTGGCATCCTTCTGTATCGTAGGCACGCAAGGAAAAAATGAATGGTTTTCACTTCAGGAAGTTGGTCTAGGTACTTTTTGACCATTCCTGATTAAGGGCAATGTTTTCCACCTTTTCCATAATAAAATTAGGGCTCGTATGTTAAACTTTTACCTAAATCGCTTCAGGCTGGGTCTCTCTCCAGGTCCAGGGCTGCATACCTGCCGGCCTTCCCGTGCCACCGAGCCTAAGGAAGTGGTCCCCAACCAGACCCAGCAGTAAGCGTAGGTAGATGTGCAATTGCCCATAAAAAGATAAGGGAGCCCCTGCGCCGTTTCGCCGCCCCTGCTGACAGTGGGGAGGTTGCGGGGTTACAACAACCAGACAAAAGTGATGTGCCCTCCCTCCCGTCGGGTCAGGCAGCCCGGCTCTGCTATCCGGCGTGGGTCTGTGTTTACAGACACTTGCCTCTGTTTATAACACTTGGAGAGAAGAATCTGCCCCCTTGTTTGCTTTTCCTTGCCTATTAGTTGCCCAGCTGATGAACTGGAGCTTCTCGCACTCCGCGTTCCCTGCTCAAACAAATTTTTTTTTTTTTTTTTTTTTTTTTTTTTTTTTTTTTTTTGGTAGCGGCACAGGAAAAAATAAAAGGGGTGATGGGTGGCTGCGAATGCTGTGGTGGGGCACATCGTGGGCAGCCTCTCTGCAGATACTGTGTCCTCCCTCGACCAAGTCAGCGGGCTGCAACTCCTCCGGGGGATGCGCGGTAGGGCCGGCGGTCGGCTCCGATATCCAATCTCCGAATTGGAGAGAAAACGCCTGCCCAATATTTCCACATTAATAATTTTCCGGTTTTGTAAAGTCAGTTTATCAGAACCGGGAGCCCCTGTGAATCCGCCAAGAAGGATCTCTTTTAATTGCTCACTAACGAGGATGTTGCTATTTTCTCAGGAGCAGCCATTCCCGCAGCTAAATCACAGGAGCCCTAGACAGACCGGAGCCGACAAAAATGTAGGTTTTGACGTTAAAAGCTAAACGGGGAAGCAGAAGGTAAATTGATGGTAGATGGGGATGTCAGTGCCCTGGCCTCAGCTCTCCACCGGCAGAGCCAAGGCCTGATAACAGCGGAGAGCTGCGCTCCGCATCCTGCCCGCACCCGGGGGCATCGGCATCCCGCCCATCTGTCCGGTAATTCCTCGGGGCCAAAACATTTTTGGGAGATTTTACCGAGGTTAAAGGCACGTAAGAGGAGAGATAGCAGCTTTTCCCACCCTGCAACTTTTCTCTGTGAGTGCAGGGAGGAAGAGAGAAGGGAGGGCAGGGTGGAGAGCAGCCGGGTCGCTGAAGCCCTGCGCCCCCAGATTGGCTCACGGATCCGTGTTTTAGTCTTGTAGCCTCGTTTCATGGCTAAGGGAGCGAGGCCCTCTGCTCTCTTTCAAGAGAACATAGCATTTTCTTTTTTTTTTTTACCCTTGAAAAGGAAGAGCGACAGAACTCCCCCGGGTGACGTTCCTCCTCCCCTTCCCTCCCAGGGAGCGGCCCCTCGTTCCCCGGGGTGCGGGCCCGGCTGCGGCCCCCGAAACAGCGCGCTCGCCCCCTCGCAGGGAGGCGAGGACCTCCCCAGCGGCTGCGTGTCCCCTGGGGGCCCCGAGGAAAACAGCAGTGTGGATTTTTAGAGCTCGTCCGGATTTTGGAAAGCGGGGACGCAGCGAGGGGCCGGCTCTGTGCTCCGCTGCTGGCAGCGAGCCTACCAGGCGCTGGCAGTACCGAGTTTTGGGGGACTCTGTAACATGCGGGACCTCGTTGCTGTCGGATGTGTATGCCATGCCTGCACTCCGGCAAGCAAAAGAGAAAAAAAATGTGGCGAGGCTTTTTTTTTCTTCGTTTTGCTTAGTGTTGTGGTCTGGGGATTTTTTTTCCACATGTACTCCCCTCTCCCCCGTGGTTCCCAGGAGCTTTTCTTTGCCTCAAAAGATTATTGCAATAATTATTTCTCGTTTGATATCGTTGTCAAAGAGGTGCACTGGGGCCTCTCGGCCAAGCCAAAGACACCCGCAGAAGGAGCGCTGGGCCATACGCGGGATATAAGCAGGACTAGGGGATGCCATGGAGACAGCATGAACTTGAAAGGTGGGCAGGGAGGTGGGGAGAAAAGGTTAACAGTGAAACCTCTAAGCAAAATATCTTCCTTTTGCACTTGGAAACCTAACCTTAATCCTCCTTTTTCACACGTACTCGCCCAGCGACCCACAAATATCCCCAGAAGAAATCTCCAAGTAGCGATGGGAAGGAAACGCATTTTGCACGCCTCCAGACATAATCCCCTCTGCTGTAACGAAGGGCTTATCAATGTTTTATATATTTTTAATTTGGGAATTTTTTTTTCTGCCGTCCATGAAACATACGCCTTTGCAAACCGGCTCCGATCTTTTCTATTTCTAATTGGCCAATTATGTTCAGCTTGTCACATACAATGGAGAGTAAAGCAGAGTTGTTATCTGAATTATATATTCACATAAATGTTAACAAAGCCGAGTGATGCGCGAAGCCAGCGGATTTCTGAGGTTCCCTCTGCCTCCCTCCTTCCAAACCAGCGTGGTGTGTCTCCCTCTTCCTCAGTTTTCCCTCCCCCCAACCTCGTTTTCCTCGAGAAATACCATTGCTTTGATGATGCGATTTTAGAGCATTGATTACAAATTTATTCTCAGACACTATATAAGTCTTTATATCTGCTATTAGAGACATCTGGGAATGATTAGAGCCGTCCCTCCCCCGGCTCTGCTCCCTCTATCTTGCAGCGAGGAGCTAGAGACATGTTGACGTCAGATCAGACGGCTCGGAGCCATCCTGCTCTCCACTTGGGTGTAATCACGGCGACGCTTTCCAAGTCCCGGCCCGGCCGCGGCCGCCAGCTGGGATGCGGGTGCAGTGGGACGCAGCACTCCAGCCCCGAGGCTCTTGGTACAGCCCGGTTTTGAACCCCGAAGGCTCCGACTCTTCTGAGTTTGCTGCCGCGGTTGTTTGTTTGTTTGTCTGTTTGGGACTTCGAGAAAGCAGAAGCGGCGCATTCCGCGGGCGGGTTACTCCCCCATCCCCCCGCTCCCCCCAGCCCCCGGCCCAGCGCTTGCTTTATCTCAGCCCGATTTCTCCCAGCGCATTCGCTCACAGCGCTGTCTTCCAAAATAAATATCGAGCCAGGCAGATTTCCACCTTGTGTCTTGGCAGGGAGAAATTAGCCAAACAAAGTGCAACGCTTACGTGCGGGCAGTCGCAGCGCGCCGACACCCCGTTATCCAAAGTGGCAGTCAGGTTTAGAACGAGCCGGGAGAGTTGGAGGCTGCTGTGAAACAAGACGATTCCCTACCCAAACGGCAGTGCTGCTGGCAAGGAGATGGCTTTGCACCTGCTATTAAATCCTAATGAATCGCCTCTAATTGAGAGCTGGAGCTGGCTGACGGTCACGCCGAACAGCCAGCCTTGGCTCAGCGGGACCCCAAACCACGTTTGATGCGCTTATTTTGACAAACTTTTTACTTTATGATTTTTTTTTTCGTGTTTCGTATCACTCTATTTTTTTCCCCCAAGGAGATAAAAGGAATAATTGAATAAATACAACTTAAGCCTCCACAGACTGTTCGCAGTCTTGGACGGCTGACACTTGTCCAGCTGTACATTACAATCAGTGCTACTAGCAGGAAGGAGGGGAGGGGGGGTGGATAAGAAAGCAGTTGATCTCGTCTCCAGAGGAAAAAGATAATGTTAGACAATTTATCTGAAGGATTAAATTCTCGCGGTAAAATACACTTGCCAGGAGGAGGGAGAAAAGAAAAACAAAGCCCCATGTGACCCTAAAAACAAATTTAAAAATACTTCAATTTCTTTGTTCCAGCAGAATAAAATAAAGTAAACCCCCTAGGATACCGCAACGCTCCTCTGTGTCTATCCGTAATCTCGAAAGGAAAAGGAACATTTCCTTTCTGAATCAGTGCAAACGGTATGCTGTGAGCTCGGCTTCCCACCACAGCCACCGACCCAGGGAGTCGGGCGGGAGTAAGTGAATTTTTGAAAAGCTGTTGAAGTACAAGAGGGGGGAGGGGGGAAGCTGCGAAATAAGCCATAACAAAAATTTAAAAAAAAAAAAAAAAAAAAGGCTCTCAACCAAACAGAAACAACCCAGCAAAATCCTATTTCTCCCTTTATGGGAGACCTCTGACTGGTGGCGGCTCTGTGGCAGGGCTGAGGCTGTCGTCTCGGCACCTCTCCCCGGGGAGTCAGTCCCGTGTCCTGAGGCAGGAGCCGTCTCCCCGGCGGGAGATGCCGTGGGGTCCAGCCGAGAGCTGCCGTGTCCCGCCGGGGCGAGACGCAGGGCTCTGCGGGCGGGGGGCGAGGGGCGGCTCCGCCCGGAGCGGCCTCCTGGGAACAGCAGTAACGTGTTAGTGAAACAATGGAGATCAGCGGGTCCGCTTCTCGGAGCCCTTCAATTGCTAACCGGGGAGGCTGTTCAAAGCAGAAACAAGCCCCTCCGTTGCCCAAAAGGCTCGGTAGAAAAATGTACAATTCAGTTTTAATGCAGAGCGGTAGAATGGTTTCGCCTGTCTCGTCTGTTGAGCCGACATGTGGGGGTAATAGAGAGGCCGACTCTCCTATAGGGGTCTCTATTTGCATGCCGTATGTGGCTATAGGCTGCAACAGCTGCTTATAATGAACTTCTTAAAAAAGATAAACACACGTGCAAACCCAGAGAAGTTTTCTAAAACTGGCCTAAAAGACAATGAAATGTCCTGCCAGAAAATACAGGAGGCGGAAGAGATTAAAAAAAAATAATAATAATATGAGGTGTTCCCCCCAGAAGCCTCTAGCCTTCGCAGAGTTGCTGGCAGCGCTGCCCGAAGGAGGACCCCGGCAGCTGGAGGGGTGCGGGAGGCCGGGGACGCCCGGGGGTCGGGCGGTGATGGGGGGAGGTGGTGTCTGGAGCGGTCTGGCAGGGGCGAGCCGAAGCACACGGCTCGGCCTTGACTGCCTCTCTCCCAAATCTGGTTTTCATAGAGCCGCGCAGTAATTACCTAAAGCCATAACTGTCTCCGAAATTATTCATTAAAGTCATTCCCGGGAATCTAGCGTCGCGAGAGCCTACATTTATGGCCTTTGCGCCCTCCGAGCATGACATCGTCTGTCGCCTTGTGTCCTCGGCGGCCGAGCGTTCAGCATCGCGAAGAGGAAGGGGGAGAACGGGCTGCTCTCTCTTGCCTTCCCCTCGCTGTATTTGTTTGCGGGGGCTCAGGTTGCTTTCCCCCTTTTGGCAGAGGAGAGCGATGCAACCCGGCAGATACCTTGGGAGCGAGGAGGGTATTTTGGGGAGTTGCAGTGTTGTGCGGAAGATCATGTCTGTGCCCTGTGGTGCTGTCAGCGGTGACAGATCCCAGATGCCGTCGCTACTGTATGGCAGATTGAGTTTCTCAGCAGAAAACTCTCTCCCTCCCTCTCAAACGTCTTCAAAAACCTTCTCCAGATACTGCGGGTCACTTCTGCTCCATCGGGGAGAGAAAGGGGGAAAAAAGGCTTTTCCTCTCTCCTCCCTCTCTCTTCCTCGCGCCGGACCTTTCTGGGGTGCGCGGGGGGCCATGACCGGGCCCTTGTTGCACCCGGGGGTCTGAGGCGTCCCCTCTCACCCCCGTCCTGCTGAGAGCCCGTCGCCGAGCACGGGGACCGTCGTCCAGGTAAGCGGGGGGCGGCGGGAGCGGGGCCGGGGCCGGCGGCCGAAGTGATCCCCGGAGCCGGTCCCTCCTCCCCCGCTCGGATCTCGCGGCCTGAAAGGAGTTTCCCGAAGCTGGGTGGCTGAGGTGTCCCCTTGTCCCAGACGCGGGGACGGGGTGGGAATGGGGGGACAAGGCAAGACCCGTCGCCGTGTCCCGCCCGCCGCGGCGGAAGGCAGCAACCGGGACCCGGATCCGCCCTGAGCCCCCGACCCGGCAGGACGCGGGCTACCGGGGGTGACTCTGGGGACTTTAAACGGGGAACCGGAGGAAGAACCGGAGGAGTAGGGGAAGGCTGGCCGGGGGGCGCTGGAAGCACACCCGGCCGGCTTGCCGGCAGCCAGGAGGACGGGCCAGCTGCGAATCCACAGGGGCCGGCAGCCGGTGTCCCGGTAAGCGGCGGAGGTCGGGACATCCCCCCCGCCCCCTTCCCTCCTCCCCGCTTTTTTTCACGTCTTAAATACAAGAGGTTCGTGTTTTAACAGCGCTCTCTCTCCGAGACATATAATGAATTTCAACATTCCTGTCCTCCCACCTCCATAAAATATTGATGCCCCCCGAGTGCCCAAATCAGAGGCAATCGGCTGTAGCGTCTCCTGGAGTTCTTCTCCCCCTCCGTGCAAGTAGGTCAATGCTTGAGGGCTCGTTGTGGACCGTGGTTGTGTATCTCTCTCCTCCCTACCTTAGAGAAGCAATGCCCTTGCAGTGTATGGCACCAGGGGGGACTCCTTTCCGTGCACGGGCCCTCGAAACACTTCTCAGGATCGGGGGAAGGCCCACTGCTGCCGATGGGCGATTTGGTGTAGCAGCCCTGGGGTCGGAGTAACCCCTTGACGAGCGCCCCGGACCTCATTCCCCCTACATTCCCCCTAATTTCCCTCTGCATGGAAGCAACCTCATTTCCTTCATCCCTCTTGGAAACGGTTTCAGCTAACACTGCTCTCGGTCCTTCCTTCCCCAAATGAATTGAAAGGCTTTAATTCATTTTTTTTTTTAAGGCGAACCTTGCCTTTAGCAGAAGTATAATTGTGACCCTGCCTGATCCACAGAGCCTCCTGTTGGGAGCAGTTAGCTGTGGTTGCATTAGGCCAAAGGACCTCCCAAGTGGCGGTGGCCTGGGTGTCATAGGAAGGGACTCTGCACATTGTCCATTCTTTCTCATCAAAGTCCCAGGCACCGTGGAGCCAACAGTTTGGTGAAGAAGGAAAATAGTAAACAAGCTTTTCCCCTCCCTTCCCAATCCAGCAGCCCCGAGATCTTCCTGGGACGCAGAAAAGGGAACAAACTTTTTCATAATTTCTGTTCTACGGTGTGATTTACATTTCCGGCTGCTCTGTCAGAGTGGCAGTAATTTACAGCCTGATAAAAAACACTTTTACAACACCAGAACATGTTCAAGTGGTGGCTTACTATGCAAAATTTACTTTTTAAAATAAGACCCAGGCAAGAAAAAAAAATTCGTTTTCCTGCCTTTTTTTTCCACCATGGCTTTTTGAAGAGTCAAATGGGTTGAAGTTGTAGTGTAGGCAAAAGAAAAAAGAAAAAATAGGAGCAGGCTGAAGAAAACAGGAATGAAGTAAATCCTGGGCTTTTGTTTATATGCTGTGTATTATACGTCCACGTCTGTCCTATTTCTCTAAGATTTTTGCTTAACGGATACTTAATATTATTGTGCTCTCTGGCCAAACCCTGCTAGTCTTGCCCCAGGGATTGCTTTCATTTAGCCAAGTAGCTATTGTGTTTAAACAATTTCTTTCATTTAATAATTCATTTCTTCTCTGGAGCCTAAAATTGAGTGGGTCTGGTAGCGTTTATGAAAGGGGAAGCATCTTTTATTCAGTTCTAAAACGAGGGTAATAGCGTTATCCTTTCTTGAGGAGCATCCAGCCAGGCTTCTTCACCGGGGTAGAGCAGGACGGGTCTGGAAACTAATGTACAACATCCCTATCCTGGTAGGAACGATAAAGTTTAGTAAATTACAAATATGTGAATTTGGCAGACAGTTAGGGATGAAAATGATCAAACGACTAAAAGAAAAAACCAAAAAGAAAAAAAGGCAAGCAATGAATAAACCACATGTAGCAGTTGCCGCTTTCATGACTTTGGTAATTATTTACACCTGAATCATAGTTTACTCCAGCGACGGTTTCGAAAGTAAACCTTTAAAGAATTTAATTATTTCCAGTTTTCGGCAATAGAGATGAAAAAAAAAAAAAAAAAAAAAAAAAAAAAAAGAGAAAGAGAAAAGTAGGTTAGTGAGCAACTGCTGTCTCCCGAGCTCTCATAAAAGGCTTTATGTGACTTTCCATCCCAAAGACACAAGCAGCTCTTCTGCGTCCTCTCCTCCCATCCCTACAGGAGCGCTCACTGTCATATGTGCATGTATTTACGGCCTAATGAGAGAGTCCTGAGGGTCACATGGGACTGTGCCGCTGCATAGATATATGTATGTATGTGTGTACATATATATATATATATACACACACACATATATATACCTTTACACACATATACACACATACATATACCTTTGTCTATGTGTGTGTGTTCAGTCGAGGCACAGTACCGGAGCACGTGTGGGTGAACTCCATGGCTCCTTCCTTCAGCTCTATAATAGCTCTGTTATTTTTGCTAAACGATCAGGATGGCTCTACGTGACCCTTCGTCATTTAAAACCATTTTCTATCATTGCACGTGTGCCGAGGGGGTAGGGGGATGGATGGGGAGGGGGGAGGAATCGACAAGTCATTGAGAATAACCGGGAAAGCCTGTGATGTATAGCACGTTTTATCTTTATTTAGGCAACACGTCGTTCGCAGGATGGCCTGAGTTTCCATGCGCGACAAGGGCATGAAGCACATCCATCCTCGGGGAGGTGCAGGCAGGCTCGGGGAGCTGCTGTGGCTGGGGGACGGCTGGGCGAGCGCAAGGGCAGGGAATCCTCTCGTTCCCCTGCTGCCCTTTCCTGCCTGTGAATTCCGCACTTTCTGGGGAAATTTCGAAAAAAGAAAAAGAAAAGAAAAAAAAAAAAGCTCCGGCTCCGTTGCCGGAGCTCCTCTGCAACTCTGGCTGGGGCGCGTGTGGTGGGCGCGGGCAGCAACCCAGGGGCTGGGACCCCCTGTCTGCGCCGAAGCCCCTCCTGCCATGGGTACTGCGGTGAGCTGCCAGCTGCGAGCGCTTTCAATATTTCACTGCTCTCCCTCCTTGAATCCACCGCACTTTCCGGGTCGGGGCTGCCTTGGCATCCTTCGTACGGCATCCTCGTGCGCACTGTATCCCGGGGCCGGGCTGGGATTTAAAGGGCTCTGAAGAAAGCAGTTTGCTTTTAGCAAACCGGTTCTGGCTTGGCTGTGGTGCGAGTCCCGGGGGTAAAGGGAGGGGAGACAAACCCGTGGTCTGGAGCGCCGGCTCCTGCAGGCGGGGGTGCGCTCCTTCCCTGCGCCGGGGCAGGGAGTGCCGGACGGTGCCCTGGCGGGAGTCCCTCGGGCACATCCCACGCACATCCGCCGACGGGAGGAGGCGGTGGCCGCGGATCCCGGGGCTGCCCTCTCCGAGCCCCTTCCCTCTGCCCTGCCCGTACCTGGCGCGGCGGGCGTCTGCACTCGCCGAGCGGGGAGTGCTAAAGGAATGGAAATAAATATCCCCACACACAGTTTTTAAACTTTCTGGAGCTTCTCCTAAACAAGCGGCACCCTGAAACCACTAGATCTGTGAGGATTCTATACTCACTCCCTCTCCCAGAGTAAGGCGCTGCTGATGCATTAGGCACTAGCTGTAGGAATATGTGAACATAAACATATATGTGGGGGCATGGATTAAAAAGCTGTGCATCACCTTGGGTTAAGGGGGTTTTTTGGTCACTGGCTCCTCCTCTGCAAACCAGCTGTTAGAAATTGTGCTCCCCGAAAGACAACGAGTTCGGGGTGTTTAAAATTTATTTTTCTCCCCGCTCTTGGCGGAGAGAAGGTAATATCGTGCTGGACACAGGGAGGCGAGAAGAGACAGTAACTAACTGTAACTCATTTTCTAGAGGTAGATCACCTCAAACATGTGCTTCATCATACTTTTTTATTTGTGATGGCCTATAATTGTAATATATGTCCATAGTCATACGTCATTCGCAATGCCATTATTCGCGCTTCTTAGTTTTGAAAACAAAGGCATTTTTTGGTTGTTCAATCTTAAAAAGACGTACTCAAACATAAGACTAAAAGCGTACATCTTATTAAAGATGGCCGGTGATGGTTCCCACTACATCATCTCATTAAAATCCACAAGAAAATAGAGATTGAAACATGATAAGATCATATAATATATTCTGAGTATAACATGCATAAGCATAGAAGGTGTTTGAAACGGTAACATTTTTCTTTTGCCTATTTTTTTTTTTGTTTAAAGAAAAGCGGTCATTTTATTTAATGGTCTACACACACACACGTGTGTGTGTGTATATATATATGTAGATTGAGGTGTATATATATATATATATATATATATATAAAATTTCCTTCTCCCCGAAGAGAGCTCTGACACCTGTTGCAAGCCCCAAAACAGAAGATCACACTGTAAATTCTTCCTGCAACCTTTTTTTTTTTTTTTTTTTTTTTTTTTTTTTAACGATAAGCACTATTCTGGGAAAAATGGATACAGGAAAACTTTATTAAGTAAACGCCCACTAAAATATCTTCGAAGTTTAATTAATTTTGTGTTGGGAAGAAAAATGCGCCTGTTCGGCCCCTGTTTCCCAAGCAGGACACCTCCGAGGAGAACCCGGACAACCTTTCCGCTATTTTATTACATTCTATGCAAACTAGATACTGAACATGCTTTTTATGTTGACTCGCTGAGCAGTAGGACGAAAAGCATAGTAAAATTAAAAGAGCTTGCGGGGAAAAAGTACCATTTTCTCCTTTGCCTAGTTGGGGGCTCTTTCCTGGGGCTGTCTGCACCCAGAGCACCGAGTGGGCGGCTGCTGCTCCGCGGGGCTGCCCGGGGGTGCTGGGTGCCCGCGGAGCCGCCGCTCACCTCCCGCGCACCGGGCGGAGGCGGGCGAAGCCGCCGTGATTCCTTTCCCCCCAGCTGTTGTCCTGGCATTTAAAGGGCTAAATCCCAACTGCCAGGCACGCAGCTGGGGTATGTTGTATCCTATCAATTCATAACAAGGAGGCGTTTTGGAAAGACTCGTAAGGATATTTATTTTAAAATGTGTGCTGAAAAGATATATGCTGGGGGGGGAGGAGGGACAGTTTTGGGCGTCTCGAGTTTTGTTTCTAAGCCAAAACGGCACAGTTCGAGCTGTGAACAAATGGTTTCCAGAGAATAGTTCTTTTCTCTTGCTTTTCCCTGAAAGAAATTTTTTGAAGTTCCCGGAGTTTTTAATGTTAAATAATATTAATACCAAAATGAATACTTCGAGGCTTCTTGTTTTAATTTTGAATAGCTGGCATGTCTTTCTTTTCTTTCTCTCTCTCTTTCTCTCTTTTTCTCTTTCATCCTTTCTCTCATTCTTTCTTGCTTGCGTTCTTGCTTTCTCTTGCTTTCTTTCCACTTCTTGCTTCTCTCCTCCTTCTTGCTTTCTTCTAGATTTCTCTCTTTATCTCTTGCTTTTTCTCTGTCTTGCTCTCCCACCCTCTCCCTCTCTTCCCTCTCTTTTCTTCTCTCTCTCTTACTGCTCCCCCCCTCTCACGCCCTATTTTCCCCCTTGTTTTTGGAAATTCCTTCTTTCAACCGGACTGTGTTCGGGATATTGTTGCTGGTAAAAGAAATAAATAACCCAATAAATAAACCAGGCTCCTGTTATGACAGCTTCCAAGCCAGACCAACATTTTATTACTTAAAATAGCCCTTGAGGAAAAACAAACAAATTTTAAAAAAGAGGCAAAGCGTTTAACAGCAGGATCGCCGAGGTCAGTAGCGGAGGTGTGGGACGGGGCGCAGGGCACACCTCGCCCCCAGCCCTGGTGCCCCTGGCACCCCGGCGAAGGCAGCGGACGCTTCTCCTGGGGAGGAGGGCTTGCAGGATCAGCCCTCAGGGTTAATCACCGGCAAACCCTCTGCAGTGCCGGCAGCACCGGGAATGGGCAGTTCGGCAGGGCGCAGCGGTTCCCTCCCCGCCGCTTTTCTTGCTTTCATCTCTGCCAGAGTGTTAAAACTATTGCGAAAACAGCGAGGGGTCACGTCAGCTTTTTGTGGGGGCTGAACGCTGCCTGATCACCTTCGGCTCAGCCGGGCGTTATCCCGGCTGCTCCTGCCACCGCCCCTTCGCTGCTGCCTGGGTGGGCAGCGGCGGGAGCCTGGACCGGTGTCCGCCGGGAGCCCTGGGTACCCCGGGCTGGCATCTCCTAACGCCATCCCACTGCCTCTGGGCACAGTCTTCTTCAGCAATGGAAAGGAAAAATAAAGAGTGTTGGTAGGGGGATTGTAGACAGTCAAAGTCTGAAGACGGTTTGCTGCTCTGCAGATCCTGGGAGGGGTTTCCCTCAGGCCGCGGGGAGCCACCCCGAGGCGGGAGGGGAGTGCATCTGCCTGCCTGCCTGCCCGGAGAGGGCCGGAGGAAGGGGGTGACAGCGGCGCTGGGAGAGGTCCCTCCCGGGCTGGAGAGAGCCCTTCGCTCTTCTAATCGCTTGCATGTGCCTGCGCTCCGAGCAGCGGCAAATACCGTAACAACTCGTGTCGTAAATTACAGAGACCTCACCCTGGCAGGGAGATGCCGGGGAGGCGTCCGGTTTGTCTGCAGCTCTGGAAGGCACGGGAGGAGCCGGCCTTGCTGCTTCCCTCACTTCTCTTTTCCCTCTCTCCCCCTCAGCCGACTCCTTCACGGAGGGTGATACGGCATTGACTCACTAGCACGTTTCGGTGTAAGAGACTTTTTGTCTCTCACTCCCACCCTTTTTTTTTTTTTTTTTTTTTTTTGAGTTTTTAACTACCCTTTATGATCGAAATGTTACTCTCTGCGTTTTGTTTCGTTCTGGCGGCCATTGGTTGGCCTGGGTTTAATCAGAAGGAAAAAATGCTCGCCACAAATGTAGCTATTGTTTGGCTGGAGAGACGGAGGCCGGGGGAGGAAAGCAGAGAGAACGGGAGACCGTGAATGACAGTGACGGTGGGACCAGCCATCCGCCTCGCGGAGTCCTGCTCCTGTGCTCAGCCCTTCCGAAAGCAGAGCTCCCTCTTTCCCCAACCTGCCCGCAGCAGTATGCAGGGGAGCCGGGGGCATGTTATCTCAGAAACATAATGCTAATAAATGTGCTCAGATGTTGGACATTCCCCTTGCCTGTTTTATAGGGTTTCACTGGTGGTGCTTAATGGGCTGGGTCACCGGGACTGATGCTAGCAAGGTTATTAGGATTAAGTAACCTAATGAATCGTATGGCCATTAGCGGGCTTTGAAAGAAGGTAGTTTTCCCTGTAACCTGGTCTCCTGTCTCTTAACAGGGGCAATTATTTTTAACTGTCTCTCAATCACAGGTCGGAGGGGGGCTTTTTTTCTTTCTTTTTTTTTTTTTTTTAAGTTTATTTGTTTTAAACCTCTCTCTGATGCTTAGAAATTGATTTCTCCACAGAAAGAGCCTGTCATTTTATCTCGCGGTTTCTCGGAACCGCTGAGCGAGCCAGACGCTGCGGCCGCTCCCGCCCTGCTCGGCGGAACAGCCGCTGCCGGTGCCTTTCCCCTCGGCTGGCCAAGTGCATCACCCGCGACGCGGGTCCGGGAGTACTTGAGGAAGATTTGTACTAATTTTTTTTTTTTTTTTTTTTTTCCCCAGAGAAGTGTTTTTCTTGCCGTGTCTTTTGCCTAAGCCAGGTAAGCGATGCGACGCTCGGTTCCCCCTCCAGCGGCTCCCCCGGCACCGTTCCCTCCCGGGGAGCCCTTGAAGGCTCCCTTTGGCGGCGGCTTCACCCCCGCACTCGGTACCACCACTGGGACCCGCCGAACCCCGACCCGAGGGGCGGCGCTGGGCGAGCGGGGAGGCAGGGCGGCGGCAGAGGCAGGCCGGCAGCACCGGAGCCTGCAGCTGCCTTCTCTCCCCGGGGCAGCCACGGCCAGGGCGAGCGCAGGTTATCAAAGCTAACTCTTAGCCATCCGCTGTCTTCTATGGCGAGGAGAAACCAACCATTATTATTATTATTATTATTATTATTATCATCATCATCATCATCATCATCATCATCAGTATCGTTAGAATAATCATTATCATTATTACCATTATTCTTATTTTTTTGGTCCCGAGGTTTAAGATTTTTTTTTCAAACTTCGATGTTTTTCCCCCTACCTCCCCCCCGTGAGAGGGCAGAGTTTGAATGTGGACATAGGTTACATATCGTAATGCTCCTTCGGGGAGGCCGGGCCAGCGGTGTGAATATCCGCTCTAATTAGAGCAAGTGTTAACTGCTGCTCCAGTTTGATCAGGTCTGAAATATTTGTACCATGGTCATTTTCCGGACCCGCCACACTTTAAAGTAACCCGGACGTACTGGTGAAAAATTTAGAAAGGGGGTAAAAACCGACAAGAAGTTGTTGGGAGACGAGTCCTTTTGTCCGGGTGCCTCTGCGAGCCCGGCGGTGCCTTGGCCGCTGAGCAGCTTGCGGCGGCGGGGCTGGGATGGAAGAACGCAGGGGTGTGGGGCCGCGGCGGCTGGAGGCAGAGCAAGGCCCAGCCTCCGCTCCCACAGCAAAAGAAAATGGGAAGACCTTGCCTGGCGTGGCCAGGGCCCCTTCTGAAGAGCTACCACCGAGCGGCATCTCCCGCGCCCATGGCGCTGGCAGGGTGACAGGGGTGGGCAGGCTGGTGGCAAAACGCTATTTCGTGTTTTTCACCTATAAAAGCTCACGGTCAAGCTGCGAGGGGCATCGCACCTGCCGGGCTGTCTGGCTCCCAGCCGCCGGGAAGGGGCTGCTCCTCGGGGGGCCCTGCGGCAGGAGCAGCGCAAGGTGTCCGCCAGTAGAGTAGAGGAAAGCTCCAGCCCGCCTGACTTGGAAAGAATCCACTTTCCCACAGCTTTTTCAATCCCCAATACTTTTCACACCCTGTTAGGAGTTAATACCGCCGAAACCGCTA
The DNA here is from genome assembly GCF_017590135.1 of Pyrgilauda ruficollis. Taxonomy (NCBI): domain Eukaryota; kingdom Metazoa; phylum Chordata; class Aves; order Passeriformes; family Passeridae; genus Pyrgilauda; species Pyrgilauda ruficollis. Next base: position 11,396,241 of record NW_024526599.1, on the reverse strand, counting down.
AACGCTTCCATGCCTAAAGGTACGCCCTGCCCCTGGCGGCCCCAGCCCCGGGCAGGACGGGCCGAGCGCGGGAAGCGCCGCCAGCCCGCGGAAAGGGTCGTTTCCCCGGTGGAAATTCCTCGGATGCTTCGTACTTAGGCTAACACATCGGGCTGACTTTCTTTGAAAGGGCTTCGGCGGGCAAGGGAGGGGAAGGATTCCCCGGATACCTTTTGGGGAAGAGCGGGGCTATACTGCCGGAGCCGCTCCAGCTCCCCGGGTAATATTTCAGATGCCAGTCTCTCGGAGTGGAGAGCTGGCTGGGGGTCAGCTATGTGGCCTGCACTCTGCAACCAGCACCTCCGGGCGGCAGGAAAGCCACACGGGACTGGTGGGGAGGGAAGGGAGGGAGGGGGGTGCTGTAAAAGTCTTCAAAACCAGAATGGATCTTACCTGTAGCTGACGGATATTTTTTTTTTTTTTTTTTTTTAACCGGGGCTATTTAGCCTCTCACCTTTCACCGTCGCCGGCGGGGGGCCGAGGGCAGCAGCCGCTCCGCTCCGCGGGTAGCTGACCTCGCCCAGTACCTCCAGTCACCCCGCAAGGCCAAGGGCAGAGTAAGGGCCTCTTTTTCCCTGAGCTCACGGGGAAGATGCGATAACCGAACGCGTACCGCAGGAAAGAGCGAATCGGGGGGAGCACTTCCTGTCCTATTTTCCCAGTGAAGTAGTAGCTGGAAAATTCCGGGTGAGATTTCTTGCCACTTCTTTCCAAACCTGCAAACACCGTCCCTAGGAAAACCGCTCGGCTGGGGTCTCCCCAGCTCGCAGCAAGAGCACTTGTCTCCGAGAAGCACAAAATTCACCCAGAAAATCTAACTGCAATATTTAGCAGTCAGGCCAGCTGTGCCCAGCCTTCCAAGCAATGGGACATGTAGGCTGTCATTCAGAGCCTGAAGGGATTTGCCCGGCGTGTCTGTCTTCTCAAAACAACGGACTTGGCTCCGGCGTAAAGTGAGAGCATCTCTGAGTCCAGAGTTGCCGTGCTCCCCTCCAGCCCCTCAGGCACAGTGATGTGCCTCTTCTTGCATCCTTCAGGTTGTAATCAGCCTTTAATTTGCCATAGTGCTGGGGAAGATTGGGACACCAGGTCGGTGTGCACCAGGTGTGCGGGATGCTCCTTTAGCTATATCGTCCCCAGCCCCCGAAGAACACTCTCAGCCTTGTAAGCTTAGCAGCATCCCTCAGCTTCGCGTTTGCTCTCCGTTCAAACCCCGTTAAATTCTTGGGGCGTGAAAGGGAAATCCATGGGTGATGTGAACTTAGCGGGACCCTCCACAACCCTGGTTAGGCTTTTTCCCTCACCGTCGGAAAATGCCTTGCAGGCTGGCATGGAGGAAACTGCGGGTGCGGTGCCAGGACAGCTCCCGAGGCACAGGCTGATTCCCAGGCGGGGGACGCGATTTCCCCGGCTGCCCTGTCCCTGTCCGGGACACGCACATCCCCCCAGGCAGCTCCTGGCCGGCTGCAGCCCCTCCCCGCCGTTCCTGGGGCCGGCGGAGCCTCACCCGGGTTACATCTTTGGGGCTGTGCTCGCAAAGTGGCAGCTCTCCCGCCTCTCCCGGCTTTCCCCCATCGCCCGCTGGCGTGCAGCTCTCGGTGCCTCCCCGTGTCCCCCCAGCCCGATCCAAACACTCCACGCTCTCGGCCATCTCAGCAGGGCGGATGTCCGTGTAGGATAGGGCCACTTCCTCCCTCACGGTCCTCAGGCCCCGGCAGGCCTCTAAGTCCTGTCGAGACGGAGGGACCTGTGCTGGGCTGTGCCGCACAAGCCATGCAGACGCCCTCGCCGCTCAGGTGTGACTACAAAGGGCTTTTCCTGGCGGCCTGCTGCTGGCCGGAGCCTGGGGTAGGTGTAAACCGTACCCACCCCGAGGATGAGTGCGTTTCATCTCGGTGGTATCATTTATTCAAATGGCACACGGAGTCCCAAGCCGAGAGCTGGGAGGACCTTCAGGGAAAGGATTCTCTTTGCAGACGAGGTTGGGAGCACTGGGAGCCGAGCAGGGCAGCGGCGGACACCGCAGCCGGGGGGCCAGGGCGGGCTGTGGCAGCAGCTGTGACCCGCGGGGAGCTGTCCCCGCTTGCTGCCCGCGGCTGCCAGCTCGCAGCCTCAGGCGGGCAGGTGGCAGCGGCAGCGGCGGGACGCAGGACTCCGTGCGCCCCGGGTGCCCCGCAGCCGGGCCGCCCGCGCCCGCAGGGCACATTGGCTTTCCTGCTCCCCTTCCCGGGAGCCGGGAGGGCAGTGTACTGCCGCTCTCACTGCAGAGGCGCAGACAGGATGGGAAGGAGCCGAGCTCGTGTTTAAAGCCGAATATCGCACCCACCCGAGCAGCAGCGGTGGGATCAAACACATCCCCCTTCCCACCCCTGCTCCAGGTGCTTTCCTGGGCGGCGCTGCTCCTCCCCGCCTGTGCGTACACACACATGCACGATTAATTCATGATAAATTATTACAGTCAAATATATATTAGATTGTTCCTGTTACCTTTTTAAAGAATAGTGAGTTAGTCCCGTAATTTCCCTTCATTTGTTTCACAAGCTTGCAAATCTACAAGCAACACAAAGTGAGGACTATTTAAATGCACATTTTACATATTATAAATATAAAATCATACACAAACACACGATATAAATGTAACCACATATCAACATGTAGGCATAAATGCAGGTGGGAACTTCACCGAAATGCTCCGGTTTGCTGATAGGGCAGGATGGGACATGCGCTGTGGTGTGATGGGGTGTGACAAGAGCGTCCTTTGGATGGGATGTGACAGGAGTGTCCTTTTGGATGTGGATCTCCCGGAAGGGTCTGCCCGGCTCCCCCTCCCCGGGCTGAGCTGTGGCACCTCCCCCCGCCCCTGATCCCGTGGGAAAGGGACAGGATTTCCCTAGCGCTGCCCCGTGCTCGGGCGAGGTGGGGCAGCGAGACACGTGCGCCCTGTTTCAGAGGCAGCACGGTGTCACCGCCGGCGCTTCCCGGCAGAAAGCTATCTCATTTATCAGAGGGTGCGAGAGGTGCCTGGAGTTACCAGCAGATATCAAACACTCCCTTTCAGGCCCCAAGAAAAAATAAAAACAGTTTGAAGGAGAGAGCTCCCAGCTGACAGTAGGCAAACACGATGAGATCTCTCCTCGGTGCACTGCGGAGAGGCGAGGCTGGTTTTCCTTCACGTACTTTTTGCAAAACTTACTCAAGTGCCTTATATTCGTTTCCAAATTTCTCGTGGCACAGTTCAGAGCTTTCAAAAACCTCCTTATAAAAGAACAGGCTTTTGCCGATTTTTTTTTCTTTTTTTCCCTGTAACAGTACATTGCAGTGTACAAAAATAATGGATAAATGCATACATCCACCCCTCCTTTAATAATCTATGAAGTCACGGTGTAACACATCTAAACAATGTTTTCAGACCTGATTCATTCACTTAGTTAAAATAAAGGACAAAATGAGGAGAGGAGAGGAGAGGAGAGACTCCCACCGTTTTGATTATTAGTATTTTGCCGTCGGTGTCTTGCACATAAGAGCCGAGAGCAGCCGCAGAGCAAGGCAGAGGGAGCTGTCTGCAGCCAGGGAGCTGGAAGCTCAGAGCTGTTGAGCAGCGCTTCCTTTCCGCAGGAAGGTGGAGAGGACTTTTCAGGCCAGGTCCGAGCAGGTCCGAGGCCGGGCAGCAGCCAGGCCGGCTTCCCGCCGGGCACGTCCCCTCTGCGGGGCAGCGCCCGGGGCACAATCTGGCCTGCGCCTACTTGGGAAGACAGCAATATGAGGCCGTGCTTCATTCGGGGAGGAAAGAACAGCATTTGCAGCGAGAAACACAGCAAACTTCTAGTCATTAGTGAAAGAAAAAAAAAAAAAAAAAAAAAAAAAAAAAAAAGAGGGGGGGGGGGGGGGGGAAGGAAAGAAAATAGAAAAATTATGAATGAAAGAAAAATTTAAAAGTGAAATAAAAATAAAAGAGAAAAAAGGAGGGAAAAAAGGGTAAGAAAAAGGAAGGAAAAAACGTAAAAGGCTGCCTTGTGTGCTGGCAACGGGTTGGATCCTCACCTGGGGTTGTACGGTGTCATCTGTCATTGCGATGGGTGTGCGGGGCTGGCACTCCCGTCCCGGAATGAGGGTCTGGCCTCACGCCTTACCACGAGCCAAACCGACATCAAAGGCACGCGATAGACAATGTGGAGCACACATGGGAGCCTCGCAAGACTTTTCTGTCAAAACGTGTTTCCTGGCGTTTTTCTGCCCTATCAGACCTGGCTCCTCAGCACCCTCACCGCACCATAAAGAAGCAGCAGGGAACTCTAGAGATGAGCTGAGAATACAAACAGAGTACATACAGCTTCTCAAAGTGGGCCCGGGGAGCTGCCAGTTTCCCTTTTTTCCTCCATGGGGATACAGTGACTTGCAGCAAATTAGTAGCCATTGTCATTCAGGGGTGGTTTTAATTATCTTTTTGGGCCTCTGAAGATTTAAGTCATCTCCTGCTACTTTCTTGTACAAATTAGGTGTCAGCTCAAAATCCACTTCCAAACTGATCCCTTGCAATCAATACCTGACTTTCTTTGGATCTACATTCCTCCAGCCAGCATCTAGTTCAGCCAAACACAACAAATATCTCTAGCTCAAGTCCAAGAACCTGTTGGATGTTCTTTTGCCCCTGCTTAATGACTGCATGTGACCTGTCCTGTGGTCTGCCAAGATCTGGAGTCATAGACATGGAGTCATCTGACATCAGTTGTAATGGGACATGGGGAAAGATTTTATGGCTATGGACTGTTGGAGAGCAGATAGGAGATGGTAAATGGAATTAAGACCATTTGGCTCTGCATGAGGATTCAAAATGGTCTTATAAACATTTTAAGTAACAATTTAAATAAAGTTCTGATTTAGGAGGAAACTGGTAATTTGTAACACATATTAATGACTATTTGTTTCTATATATTTATTAAAATTTTGCATTCATTCACACTGTGTCATATTGAGAGGTTACAAAACAAGAGCAGTCTGTTAGTGTGCATAAATCAACATGCTGCAATACACTACAATAAATGCTACATATGTGTAGCATGAGTACCTATGTGTGCTCATTTCTCATTGCCGTAACAAATCTAGAGTAAAACTATGTTTTTGCAGAGATTCCAAGACACAGCACTTAGAAAAAGTCACTGCAATCCTTCATACCGTCTACACCTAGGAAGCTCCTATTACTTAACTGGGACATGAGCCCAGCTCTCAAACAGAGCAACACTGGGGATTGGGTGGAAATCTGGTGTTTAAATTTAGACTATCTTTTTCATATCATCATGTCTTTACCAAGTAACTCCCCCAGCACCAGGGAAGCCACTAAGATGCCTGAAGTTCTGCTCCACACATGCGCTGAAGCCTTTTGGTCTTGACAGGGCTAAGTGCGTATCTCACACCTAATCCCATCAGGATTCGCAGACAAAGAGTGCCTCCTCCCTGGAGGAGCCTGTTCTGGCAGTACACATGTAATCCATGCTCACACAAACAGGGCTCTGCACGGAACACGGTGGCACCAGCAGCCCCGTTTCTCAGAGCAGGTTGTTAGTCATGCAGGTATTGGAGGAGCTAGCAATGTCCGTCTTCATCTCTCTGCTTTGGGGAGTTTACAGCCACATTTCCCATAACCATGGTGTGTAGCTCACATAATATCAGGCATCTGAAGGACAGGGATGAGAAATAGTCTTAGTTCTCTTGACACTGCACTCATCTCCATATCATGATTAATGATTCAGTCCCTCTTCCCTCTCCTGTGGCAGCACCAGAACAGCTTCTACCCAGACATCAATATACTGTTGCAGAGAGTGAGAAGTAGAAGTTTAACCCTCCTAAGGAACTGAATAAGGCCCCCCAAGCCTCATATCTACATATAAAAAAAATATTTTTCAGTTTCTGACTAAAAAGATTTATTTTCCACCACCTCAATGCAAGAAAAGACCAAAAGCTTTTGAACTGGGCAGACATTCCTGACAGACCTAGGCAATGCTGAGATGTTTGCAGGAAAGTGATGGAAGATTTTGTTCTCAAGGGAAAAAAGGAGGGAGTTTTTTAAAGCCTCTGATATGTCAGTCGGAAGCAGTCAGTGCTTTGGAAAAGGTCCAAACTGGACTTTGGGTTGCATAAAGTTGTGATGAACTTTTTGGTCCTGGATAAGGACAGTGCATAACTGAGCCCATGTGGCTGGAAATGTTCTCAAAAGCACCAGAGCAGGATGCCACTTAAGGAGGCATCACTGGCATGAGCTAACTGCAGCTGGAGTGCCCAGGGAGAGCACTCCCCACATTCAGACACCTGTCCCTGGGGATAAATCCTGCAGGCTCTTGCATCCTCTGTCACCCACAGATGTTGCCATGTCCTTGCTCCTCCTCCTCCCTGGGTTCCTTCTTCATGTTGCCCTTAACATTTGAGAAAAAAAGTCCTTGTAGTTTAGCCTGGCCTCATGTACAGTCTTTGTGGAGCCAGGGCAAAGTCAGCACAGGTGAGGGGGCCTTTGAATGTGCATCTGCATTCCTTTGGATGAAGGAACTCAAAGCCCCGGACCCATGCACCTAATATCTGCTGAGGTTCCTTGAATAGCCAGTAGAGCATAAGGTCCAAAAAGCACAGCTTTTGAGACACTTGAAACAAATCTTTGAAGCAATCAAATTGAAACCAAATCTTCCTTCTGAACCAAATCCTTCCTTCTGTCACTAGAGCCTGTCAAAGACATTTATTCCAATAAATATTTTAAGAACTCAGGGTTGATGTTAAAACAGAAAACTTAGTGTCTTACACTGGCAATTACAACTAGAATTCACACAGCTGATAATAAGGGGAGGTTTTGGGAAGTGCAATTTCTGGTAAGGAAAGAAAGTGGGGGAGTATGGTTCATGTGCCCAAAGTCTTAATCACCCCCTACCCCACCCCCATAAAAATAACCACATAATTTATAATCATTCATAGCAGTTGGAATTGTCCTGACTTTTAAAAGACTTTTTTCATTAGACAACCCTTTTTTCCTTGTAAAGCATATTATTGATCTTAATACGCAGAAAATGCCATAGCTAGCAACTCAGAATGTCAGTGCCATTTTTGCTAAACAATGAGAATTGATGAGGTTTGGCAAGACATTAAAATATTTAACACTATAACTTTGACAAGTCTTTTATGTGTTTGTACTAATAGGAAAATCTTTTAACAGGAAAAATGTTTTTCTCTGCTCCACTAAAAACTCCAGTGAGGGCTGATTCTGTTTGCATTAAACCCAATGGGAGGCTTGTTACTGACTTCAAAGTCAGTTCCAAGAGGAATTCCAGTGTGGAAAATTATGACTAGAAAAAAAAAATCATAGACTTTTAGTTACATGACTAGTGCCATTTAAATTAGCACTTAATTACATGCCCTAACACTTCAGAGTGTCTGGGGACAGCATGTGTGGTGTAGCCCAGAAAAATTGCACACTACCAGCCTGAATACAGTGGACATGCCAGCTCTTAGAGCAGCATGTCATCTGAGGCATGGGAGCGGGACCAGTGCCCAGGGAAGTCACAGGCCTGTATCACTTACTGCTAAGAGTCTACATTTGCAACACATTTTTTTTTTTTTAAGTGATTTTAGCTGCTACTGCTAAGAGTCTACATTTGCAACACTTTTTTTTTTTTTTTTAAGTGATTTTAGCCGCCCAAATCTCTTTTCCTGTAGAAACCTGGCTTGCACAGTTCTGGTTCCTTGGCTGATTTGCTGTCTTCACAGCTTTATGTGTAGAGCGCAGAGTTTGGGTGAAGTAGTACAGGAGGCATCAGGGTCTTTGTATTTAAGATGAAAGAGTAAAATTACTTAGGTTAATTAGTCAGTCTAAATGAAAATGTTGATGAAAAGGAGGTTGTAAACTTCTCGTCTATCTTCATCTTTCAGTACTGATATTGTGTGAGAGTATTCTGATCTTGAGCACAAAAATTTTTCTTTCCTGCATTTCTTTTAAAAGCTCATGGGCAGAGATCAAGGTCCTGTTGAGGCATCTTGGACATTTAGGAAAGGGGTGATACACTTAATTTTAACCATGGAGCTCATAGTCAGGTTCTCCTGAGGTGGACAATTAAATTATGAGCATCACGTTATTTGCAAAGATCTGAATTGCTTTTGTTCATTTGCAATAATTCCTTTAACCCCAGAAGGCAGCACCTCTTGCAAATACCATTGGGAAAGAAACAAAATGTAAAATTGGTATCCTGTAATCATATTTATTCCTATACACAACAAGCTAAAATGCTAGGATCTTTTAATAGCTTTTTCCATATTGGACTCTTTGTTTGGATGTGGTTTTCCTGATGTATCCTAGTAACATGTTTAGTTAATTTATATTGTGTGTATGTGTAGACAGATATACACACATCCATATGTATGCACACACATAGTCCTCATTAAGTAAGTGCTAAACCCCCCACAGCAGAGTTGGGTTTGGAGGGCAGCAGGGCTGAAAGCTGCGAGTCTGGTCCCTCTGCAGAGGGGTACCACAGACACTGCTCCAGGGAGGCACACGCAGCCCCCTGCGGATCTGGAGCCCCCGTGCCTCTGCTGTGAAGCTTGCTCTGGCTTGTGCAGCCCAGGCAGGGCTGAAATCCTTATTTTTCACTGGGAGCTGAGCTCCGTGCTTACAGGCTCTCCCGGGAGGGTGGGTGCATCATCCCCCCATGTCTCACTTGCGCTGGAGCGCTTGGCCAGCCCCTTGGCAGCAGAGGGATTGTTGCACTTACACTGGTGGTGTGAGGACTCAATCCTTACACTGTCAGAGTATCTGAGCTGTTGCAGGACAAACTCCAAATGCAGAAACATTTGGCAGATGATGAAGAAAAGAGGGATTCCACATTTTGTGCAATAAAACACAAATATTTATCTGGTGTTAAAAGACTCATTCTTCAAGGATTCAAACCTGGCCATACCTGCCTTTACTAAAACAAGAAAGTGCTGGTTCTAAGTCTTACAATATGCACTCTTGGAAAAGCCACACAATCCTTATTATCTTTATTTTTTTTGTTTCAGGCCCACAAGTGGATCAAACCCATCCTGCACTGTTGTATTTAGTCCACAGCAAAACTCCCTTTGAGGAAGATTCTGCAGACTTAAGGACTGAGGAGTTAGGACTGGGAGCTAAGGAAAAGACAGGAATAATTTCCTTCATAGCTGGTTTTAAAAAGACAAGCCAAAACTAAGGGGAGATGGTCTGAGGTTTAGAAATATGCAGGATAATTTTCACACCAAATAAGAAAAATGAGAAATTATCTTAACTTATTGTAACTTGTCATAAAAATACATGTTCCTTTCCAGCCTTAAAAGAGGATTTTATCAATCCTATTGTCTTTGATTTAAGTTCATTTTATATTGATTTTTAAATTCATACGTTCTTAAGAAAGCATAATGAAACACTTGCTGTTTCTATTATCTTGATTAGTGCTTCATTGTATAAGAATTTGGTTATTGAAACATACACTAAATATTGCACTGTAAATTGTGTTGTGACTTATGCAATACCTTTTGGTATTAATAGAAAAAATTCAAGATTGCAAAAATTGTATTTAATTTTTTATTTTATTTAGTTTAATAAAAAACTCACTTGACTGCACATTTCTTTGCTTTATTTTCTCATTTATTGTGTATACATTTGATGAAAAATATCTGTGTCTGTTGCATATCATCTATCTAACACAAGAAACTGCTGCTGTTCTTAATAAGTTACTGAGAAAAATAAACCAGTTTGCACTTTGATTTCTATCACTCCTGGTGAGTGATTCTTCTGGAATAAACATAGCTCTAGCACATGTAAACAACACAGGAAATTAATAACAAAATTCTTTGGATTTCTTTCAGATGCCACATACTCTATGTAAATATATGTGGCTTTCAATTTCAATGATTTTCCAGAAAGTCATAAACTTTGTTCATTAAGCATTCTCTTAAACTAAACATTTATTACTTTATAAGTGTTATTTTAACTAAATCAAGTGGATGCCCATGGTAAATTGATGCAACAGATCTGTTCAACCATAGAAGCAGGATGGCTTCTTTGAGTTTGGAAAACTCTGAGTTCTTATTTAAACTTCAAGGGAATGAGATGTAGCATAATATGTTGATTTTTAATGTGAAAAAATGTTGATAATATCTTTTAAAAATTCATCTACCTTTACCTCATAATCTCTGTGGTAAAACTTGGGAAAAATCCCATCAGCTGGATAAAGTCATATATCTGCTTCATGAGTCTTGGGTTAGTAGTTTTGCACAGAACTGGATTAGTGGGTTTTTTCCCTACCAGCTGTGATTAGTCATTATTTTCCTGGAGGGATGAGTCAGGTATTTTTTCTGAAAACATAGCTCTTTTAAGTGTAACATTTTAAGACCATACAGACAAAAACATTTTATGTTTTCTGTACCAACTGGTAAAAAACGTATTAAGAAATACTCTCATGATTGTCATGATATGTGTTTGAATTCTAAAGAAGCTTTTGGCACTGGTCTTTGTGGAGACTTTGCATGTTTAGCAGACCCACTCCCAGGAGTCTGGGTGTGCAGCTCCTGATGTGGAAAAGCCCTACCACAATAAAAAGGTTTGGTGTGGGATGCAACAGCATCTTCATTGCCCTTCCTCACTTAAGGAATTAGGAGAAGACTCCTTGTGGGCTCAGCCAGGGGGATGGTGGGAAGCAGCCTGTTCCCAACCCAAGCTTCTTGCTTTGGGGCTGGATTTGGAGAAGCCCCTGTGGCACTGCTGAGCGCTCTCTGCTCACACGGGCACTTGGCTGAGCCGGCTCCTTTGGCAGCAGGGGCTGGGAGGAGGTGGATGGCACAGGCACCTCTGCCTTGGGGCCACCAGCACACACAGGGGCTGCTGCCCTGAGGCCCGTGGGAGAGATTTCATTGCTCTGCCCGTGTCAGATATCAGTGCACAGCCTTGTATTTAACATGAGTGCTAGGCTTCTGGACTTTATCTCCTAATGAGGCACAGGCTAGCCTTGGGGGACACGGAATCGTCACATTTCCTGAGCGCTAGCTTGCAACCAGCAGCACTTACTATGGGGAAGGCACTGGCCAGGAGGCTGCAGGAGGTGACACTAGCTCTGGCCTCAGCAATCAAACATTAAAATGTCAGATACAACAAGTTTAGGTTTCTTTTGGTTCTGTTTGGTTGGATTGGATTTTGTTTAGATGTGATTTATTCATTGCCACTTCCTGCATCTCCACGATCATTCCTTCAGCTGTGGAGCACGGCTTGCACCTACTTCAAGCATAATGCAAAATCTCATGTATGTTTTTCATACAGAAGTTTCATTTGTATTAAACATGGCAGGCCAGAGGGTATGCAGTATGCATCCTTGTTTCTCTTAGTAGACTGAAAAGAGAACTACAAAGAAAAAAAAAAGGGGAAAAAGGAAAAAAAGAGAGAAAAATTTTTGAAAACCTGCTGGATATATAAAGGAAGAAGTCAAATTCCAAAACCTCACAGGAAGCCAAATTTTCCAGGCACAAGAGAAGTGACATTATCCAAACAAAACCATAACACAGCATGGAAATGTGATGAAGACTAAGGCTGGTATTTTCAGTAAAGCTATAGACATATATGTAAATACAATCAAATTGGGAACACATTCTAGGGATTAAAGAGATCTGTGTAGCACTAGAAGAAAGGAGCAGCAGATGTAACTGCTAACAACAAAAGAAGTGATTTCTGGCCAAAGCTCAAGATTTTCTTGCACCCAAGCCCATTGTTGCAAATGAATCTGGACATAGTAAATAATTTGTAGTGACTTGTAGATCCAACTTCTTTTTGTTTTTATTCATGAACTAGCTACCATTTAGCAACATGCTGACTTTTACAAATGAGCTTCTTCAGAGCTGTTCAGCAAACATGTCATGCAGATGGACTCCTATCTAGGCAGTGTTAAATTGAGCCACTGCAGTGGGTGTGAGATGGGCTGTGACCAACAAGCACTGATGACTGAATATGAGCAAAAAGATCTGTGTCCTGAATAGCAGATTACCATCTGGAGAGAGGCATGAACTCCTCTGAAGCTGATATTCAAGCTTTAAAGAGCTCCCAGGCACTATGATTCATAAGCCTCTCTTGATGAAGGAGGGAAGTACATGGTGGGAAGGTACACTTAGTGGAGCAATGGCCTGGGAAACAAGAGCCTTCAGGACAATCCAAATCTGATTTCAATTTCTTGGTGTCTGTAGGGAGAGGTCTCTGGACATCTTAACAGTAGGTATTAAGCAAGCTATCAAAATTGGACTGTACAATTAGAAGATTTTGCCAGGCCAAGATAGGCACTAAATAAGTCACCTCAATTTCCACCCATAGCTGAGAGCATCCTGAACGCACAAGAGGAGTGCTCAGCCAAAATTAAACTGGAAATAAGACCCACCTTGACAAGCCTCTGACTTTTACTGGTTACCTGAAAAATATAAACATATAACATAATAAATTTAATACTCTTGTCTGTATGTTGTGCAGACCTGAATCCCGATGAGATAGGGAAGCCCATAGAAATGTTGTATTCAATGTTCACATATACTTCCCAGGTTTTCACAGCAAAGGATGCTGTTTGTCAACTTATAAGCAGATAAATATTAGGACAGCAAATGCAGATGACAAGGCCTTACTGTCTGCAACAAGAGGATCTTTGTCTTGTGTTGTTCAGTGGTCCAGTGAAAGACAGAAAGGGCTGCCATGTGGTTCCAGTGGGAGACAAAGAAACAAACATCTTCTGACCATTATTCTTTTTAAGAGACTGGCAGCAGCAGATCTTCTAGATCAGGAAGGAAAGGATCTATAGGGTGGTGACAAAGTGTAATTTCTCTGTTTCCCAAGATGTGCCAAGCTGATGCCATAACAGAGCAAAGCCATGTGCAGGGCCGTGCCTGTGCTGGGTGCCACTCTAGCAGCCTGGCCACTTGGTGCTGTCCCAGTCCTACGAGATCACCATCATGGGGAGCTGGGTGCAATAACCCATGGCTACTATCCCATGGCACTGGGCAGCCTCTCTGCTGTCCCTTGCTTGCTGTAAGCCACTGTGCCATCTCATACTGAGCCTACAACACAAGCCAAGCTCTCATCATCTTTACATTGTGGATGGCAAAAGATTAAACAATGACAAAGTAAGACAAATTTTTCTATTTATTATTCAGACTGAAAAATAAATTGACACACAACAGCTTTATTTTTGCAAGATCCTGTTCTGTCAAACAAAAAGGGAGCAGATCAAGCAACTTATATATATAAATTTGCACTGTTTTTTTTTTAAAGTCTTAAAGTCTGCATTCAAACATTGCTGTTGATGACCTAGCATGCTAAACACTTTTAATATCTTATTACAAAAGCTTTTCAGCTTGCTTTTTAAAAAATGAAAATCTGGTTTAATATAAGAAGCCTGTAAAATTGCCAACTATAAAAGAACATCATACTCACTCTTTATTTTTTTAAATTATTTGAAATGCTTCTGAATTCCCAACATACTTATTGAGATCCAAAATTATGATCTAAGAGAAAAGATATGTTCATTTAATTAAAGTAGCCTTTTACATTTTTAAAAAAGTTATTTTTGAAACATTCATATTGCCATTTATGAGCTTTGGGAGTACCAGAGGCTCTGGGGAGTGCTAATGACATACAGATAGCCATGTGTTGCTCTCACCTTCGCTGTTTCCCTGGGACTGATTCTTTGCTGCTTGTGCCATGTGCAAAGCAGTAATAATCTATGTCTGTTTTATGAAGCTTTCCAATCTTTGATTGCAAAGCACTTAATGTTACGTTGCAGATGGGAAACGGAGGCACAAAGAGTGAGCTGATTTATCCCATGGGTCAAACTGGAGACTAGTGGCAAAGCTTGGCTTGAGCAGTACCCTCTCAAGTAACCTGTGCTGGGTGTAAAAGCCTACCATCTGAAACTGCCGACTCCTCCACAACCCATTGCTACTGCAAATGCAAAGGATGGAGAAACACATTGGTTGGTTTCAGGATTTATACTGCATCAAAAAGAAAGTCAGCCCCAGTGCATAGTCAGCATAATTAAAGGAGAGCAGTAAGAGACCAACAGGTATTTGGTAAGAGATCAGACTGGCAGTTTCATCTCAGCTTCAAATAGACAAGTGTCTTCCGAGCAACACTCTGGTCACACTTGGGGAACTGTATAAATGCAGCTCAGCCAGCCACTGAGGAGCTTCAAATAGACAAGTGTCTTCCGAGCAACACTCTGGTCACACTTGAGGAACTGTATAAGTGCAGCCACAGCACCAGCCAGCCACTGAGCCCTGTCAGCACTGAGTGCTCTTCCCTGGAAGTCCATTCGATACCTACTACCTCGTCAGAGTAAATGGAAAGCTGAATACAAAACCCCAAACTGCACAACAAAATAAAGAAATTAATCCAAAGGGATTTCTGGCTCTCACCAGACAAATGGTGAAACAGTTTGATTTTCTTCTCTGCCTCAAAAGTGAAACCATGCTGACCTCCCTCAGAGTCACAGATGTACTTACGAGGCCTAGCTCCGTGCCTAATTGCCAGAATTCTGGAATGATGGAGCCTATTTTTAAATAACTTCCCTTCCATCTTTGAAATCAAAGAGGGATCATGTGATGTAAAGAACAGCTTAGGTTCAGATAAAGTTTTAAAACTTATAGGAAGGAAGTAAAGCACAAGTAAAGGAAAAGAAGAATGGCCTAGCAGCCAAAATAAGGCTCATAAATTCCCCAGGGTTAAGGGCAGAGGAGATGCCAGAGTGTCATTCTTGCTCATACTCTGGGTCACTAAATTTTGCCCTGTCAGGCTGCATGGAACTCAGACTGACTATGGCATAATTGGGATTGGTCCCCATTTTATTTTTTCTCAGCCTCAGTGAAAAACTAGCTGAATCCTCATTGGGTTGAAAGAACACTTTCAGGAATGGGGATGGAAATACAGTGAAAGTAAACAAAAAACTTTCACTGGAACTGTCTTGGATGAGAAGTACATCAGGGTCAAAGCTGGAGGATCAAAAATTGTATCTATGGTGTCTTGTTCTCTAGAGGCTTGACCCACACAGAGGTGTGACAGCTGGAGCAAACACATCCTCCCTACCAGTGCAGGGAGACCGGCACACCTGGGCCATGCAGGCAGCGTGGGTGCAGTGGATGCAGGCTCCCATGCAGGGGGACCAAGGTGCAGGCTGTGGGCAGTGTATGCACAACCACAGGCACAGAGCTGCCTTTGCTCCCCACACCTGAACTGCATCGCCACCCCCAGGAAGTGCCACTCCTCCAAAAAGGCTGGCTTTGTAGCAGAATAATCTTTTTGTCTGTGAGGGACCCCAGATTTCACGTCTTCAAATTCCAGGAGTTCTCTCTGTGCTTCCATGGTCTGCTAAGACACAGTTCTGGGAAGAAAAAGCAAAACCAAGGCAGAAGCCTTCCTCAACCCATTATTCTTCTCTGTGACTGTTACCCTTGCAACAGTTTGCAGGGAAAAAACATGGAATGTATCAGATGGAGGCCAAACATCAAGGTTAGACTGGAAAGTTAGACAGCCTTTGACTGTAAACTGGTTTGCTTTCTCTCTGCAGGCTCTCTCCTTCTATTCTAAATACAGCACCTGGTGCAAGCCTGGCGTGCAGATGGCCTTGCCACGGTGCACACAGTATGCAGCCCTCCCAATCTGGCAGGCAGCTGTTTCACTTTCTTTTTGCCAGGCAGCCAGTTCAGGATTGTTTTTACTTTTCTTTCCCCTTTTCTGCTCCCTCTGTACTCAGCCTTACCCTCAGCGATGTAAATTGGAAGAGCAGATGTATAATCTGGGAAATTTTCCACATCCATCTTTTAAATAGGAAGGTGGATAAGCTAACTCAGCTCTTTAAGGCCCCATTTCGGAAAAAGCACTTTAGGCACATGCTTAAGTCCTGTTGATTTAGGAAAGGCAAAAAAGGCTAGTGATTTCATAGGTCTTAAACACATGCTTATGTGTCCTTCCTGAAGAGCAATATGCACCTGAACAGTGGCCCAATTATGCCAGTGCAGAAGGCACACAAAAAAAGCGTTCACTGTAAAATACACAAGCCAAGTAATGTCCTAGTTTAGCTCTTTACAATGGTAACAGTTTCATTGACTTTTTGAGGTCAAAGAAATATGCTGACTCTAGAGTCTTGTTAGTTTTGAGGAGCTCAAATTTATAAGGAGATATTTAAATCCTGGTCACCGCCAAATCCTTCAAACCTCTCCTGTGCCAATAAACTCTTTCTACCCTTTTCACTCAAGAAAACTTTGACAGCATTACTGGATCAGGCACGTTCAAATTTTAGGAAGGACAAAATGAAAGTAGCTAAAGATTCCTCACTAGGGATGCTTCCCACCAGATGGTGAGATGAAATCTTTTCTTCAGCTGCTGCAATACCACAGAGCTATGTGGTACAGCACAGGAAATTTCACCGGTCAGTCAGCTGGGCTTGGAAATGGGCAGCACATGGTTTTCCCTCCCTGCCAGCCCCTGCATACAGCCTCGCAATCCCCCCAGCAAACCCATTCTCATTGTTCCTCTGCACTAACAGAGGAGGAGACTCTTTTTCTCTGGGGAACACCCTGAGGGGCTGGGCTCGCCTTTCTGCCCCCAGCTATCTCTGCTCACAGCTTCTCATCCTCTTGTCAGTGACTAAGAGCACCTTGCAGGCTGCCCTGTCTGGAAACAGCTTTCAGTGCCCCACTGTGAATGCAAGGTGGGGAAAGTGCCCCAGCCCAAGGCTCCTCACCACGGCTCCCCCAGCCCTCACTGGCTGTCTCCTTTGGTCTGCTGCCCTCTGAGCTCCAAGGCCAGCTCTGGTGGCGCAGGGGGAGCCCTGCATCTGTGCCAGCTGCTCTTCATAAAACAGGCAGAAATCTCACCTGGGTGTTCCTGATGTGGTCTCCAAATTCCTGGCAAACAAAGCAAAGAAATGAAGCAGAGCTGGCTCCTGTGAAGCACAGCTAACTCCTGGGCAATCACCGCTGCCATGTCCAGGGTCCTCTCTCCAGGGAAACAGACTTCCAGCCTTAATGAGAGTTGTGCCACAGATCAACAAGTACAGAGATACAAATAAAGACTTTTTGTCAGAAGCCTGTTGGCTCATGATTTCTGCCAAGAGGTTGCTGTGCAGGTTTCTGTTTGACTTTTGCTTGTTTTATACTGTCTTTCAGGAAGATGTGAGGAAAGCGGAGAGCCAAGGCTCTCCTGCACAGTCCTGATGCAATGAACCCAGATATCACCAGGCACAAGTCAAACCAAGGTAGGAAGAAGAAATTTGGCTGGATAAATTAGTTCAGAGGCAGTTTTACTTTGTTTTTTTCCCCTTAATCATAGTCTGTGGCAGATTATTAGAGATCATCTTTCACTGCAGCTGCCTATATTGTACTTGACCTATGCAGTAAGAATTTGGTCCCCAAGCCTGGAAGTCAGGAACCCTTGCCTAGCTCTGATTTCTCTTAAACAATTTTAATTAAACAAGGAAAGAAAAAAAGTGAACTGACAGTTATGAATAATGAAGTGGAAATGGGTTATGAATACAATAAGAACTAATTAAACCGTGACGGTAGGAACATGCTGATTTTTTTTTCTGTCAGACTTTTAAATGAAATACATGTGCATTTAGGAGGGATTTAAATCTGCTACACACACTTTCCTTTACAGCACAACTCATGACAGCTGTTAGTCACATCACTTAATGCACTACTGCATCAGGCTTCAGACACCAGTGAGCAGTGCAGGATAGGAACCTGTATGGGAGACCATAGGAAACGATGCTGGAGAAGTTTTACCTTCTGTCAGAGATGTGCTTGCACACGTGTACACTGAACCTGTGGCACAGCAAGCACCATAAAGCCAAATCATTCCCAAATGCTAAGATGCTTCAGCCTGTTCTAATAAAAATATCCGTATTTCCCTAGCATGTTACTACTGAAGATGTGCAAATAACAATAGCAATATATTGCACCGCAACAAAAATGAAATCACCGGCAAGGGACCATCCCACAGACCACCTGCAGATTATATATCATTTCTTTTCAGAAAAGTTGGAGCAGAGGGGAAAGGAGATTATTTTATTCCACAGAAACTGATGGCAGCAAGCTGAAAGTGATACAGGAAATATTCATTCCTCATTCCCAAAGGGAGGAACAAGGGCCAGCTCAGAAAATTAAAAGGCTTTACTGAAGATTTTCCTGGAAGAATTCCTCCACAGGCTCCTTAGTGCTGGTTTTGAGGCAAAGAACAGTAGGAGCACTGAAAGAAGTGACTGAGACAGTAGCTGACCAAGTAGCCTCTGCCTCCCCTTACCCAGCACTGTGAATTCCATCTTGTGTGAATCTGCACTCATAGACTCCCACTCACGTGTACATGGATGGCTGAGCATTGACAAAATATCCCTGAGGACTGGCTGCCTGCCTCCAAGTTTGAGACTGACTCCAGACTTCCCAGATTTTTCAAAGCATCCCTCCAATTCCCTCACCCTGTGCTTGCTGCTTGTCCACACTGCATTCGAGTTTGTCATCTCCAGCAGAAAACGTCACTGAGCTAGAAGGTCTGGTAACACCCAAAGAAACCATCTTTTCCCAATTGTCTTATGGAGAGGACTGTGTGATGTGGTTGCTGTGGAGACTGTCAGGGGCCAGCAGTATATCAGAGAAGGAACCACTTCATACATTCTTTGCTTCTTACACATTTCCCTAAATAAGTGCCAAGGACACGGCAGGCAGAGGTAGGGGGATCTGTGACCTGAGCCACCACCATGAGAGCAGTGGGCTGCACCTGATCCCTGGGAAGTGTCTTTGAGCCTGTGCTCCAATTTTCTCCCTGTACCTTTGCTCGGAGGGACTCACATCAAGAAGAACTCTTGGAAGGCTTTTTGATAACTTGCATTCAGAGTGCCATAAAATAATTTGGCCCATCTATGCAAAAAATGTCTTTTTCCACAAAATGGAAGGGCTGTATTTTCATGGAGCTCACTTGTGGACAGAAAGTCTCATTTATGAATCTACTACATGCGGTGAAAATGTGCCCTTTTTGTGAATAAAGCTCCAACTGTCTGCTAACAGTGCTAACACACTGACATCATTCTGCAAACATTTTCACGTAATACAGTCTCTGACAAGCTTTGTTTCCACTCGGGTCAAATTACTTGGAAAAATCACACTTTTCCCATTAAAGAATCATTTTCTCTTTAAGCAGTTTCCAGTGTACTCCACCCCACCAACTTCCAGTTGGAGCTGGCTCCCTTTTCTTGGCCCAGCCCAATGGCCAGAGCCCACGCAGTTCTCAGTGCCAGGTCAGGTGGGAGCCAGGCAGATGCGCTCCGTTCAAGTATTAATCAAGATTACAATTGCTGAAGCAATTTCAACTCCACCACAGTCTCCAGCAAACAGAGGTTAGAAAGCTCTGCACCTTGGTGAGCAAGTAATTTGTGGAGACTTACAAAGCCACACTTTTACTCCCTACATTTACGCAGATATTTAAAGTCAGGTGAGCCTTGCAAAAGGGTTATTTGAACAAGTAAAAGCATGCTAAGCTACCAAGTAAGGTCCATCTTTGCTGGCACACTCTAGGTACTTCATATTTTCTAACAAACAGCACAAACTCACTTCACAAAGACTAGTTTGTGACACAAATAAACTGAGAAGAACAATTTTGCCTAGAGTAGAAAGTTGTCACAAATATAAGTGGACTGGCAGTGGAGGCTTGATGAGTGCTTTGAAGATGAAGAGTTAAGCTAACTTGTTGCCATGTAAATTATTGGCATATTTTCAGAAAGAGTGAAAGTTCTTTATTGTGGCTGAGTGCTGAACTGCACACTAGGCTGCAAAATGGAGCTGCAGGAACAAATCAGCTTATTTCTGTATATGTCTACTTGAGAGTAGCTAGAAATTCAGAGCTGGAAATCAAGCTCAATTCTTATTTTCACCAAGTCGGTCTGAATTTTGGGAAGGCAACTTGACCAAAATTATCTCTGCTTAAAAAAATTCTGTGAGTAAGAAATCAGTCCTTGTACATTATCTTCTCTGCAGGAAAAAACCTGGTTTCAAAATTTTGGCTTGATTACTTTTGGTGTAGCTAATGACCTTTGCATCACTTCCTCTACGAAATTTTCAAATTTTCACTCTGACACCTTTATACTTGATTTATTTCCTGAATTACTGAATAATGCTAAAGCCTTTTGTAAGTGAAAAGGCAAAGTTCAAGCACTGTCCACATGCAAATGTGTGTCTTTCCAAAAGCTGTAAATGTGGACACTTCAGTCCCACAAAGATATATTTTGGTCCTAGAAATAATTTGCTTCTATTAGCTATTACAATCTGAAAGATTTTTTTTTTAACATCAAAATGCAATACATATTTTCATAGGGTCTTTGCCAGCTTAAAAAATTTATTTATTTTTATTACTTTTGTAGAAAGCAGGTAATTTTGTTATCCCCACTCTACAGATGGGAAAATGCAGTACAGATACTGTGAAGTGGTCATGCACTGGACAGATGGTGGGGCAGGGAGAGAACTCACGCCTTCAGAAGCTCAGTACAATGCTTCAACATAAACTGACCAAAGTTATTCTACCCAATATTTTTATAGGTCTGGTGACAATGTGAATGGAGTTGAGATCCCTTATAAAGTAATTTCTGTAGTCCATGCATCCAATGAAGTGGGAAGAAACATCAATTCAGTATAGCATTCTTCAAGCAGGAAAAATTGCACTGTAGTAAGAACTGTACACAATTCAAACAAATCAATTCAAACATCAATTCAGTATAGCATTCTTCAAGCAGGAAAAATTGCACTGTAGTAGGAACTGTACACAATTCAAACAAATGGGTTTTTTTGCTTTGTCTCCATTCCTTTTTGCACATTATTTGTATTTGCATTGCTACTCGTATATCATTCTTCTAAATATCCTTTGGGTGAATAGGTATGTACTTTCTCTGTTTGTTTTTGTTACCAATGTTTAGAAGTTAGAATGTGCTCCTTTACCTAAAAAAAAAAATAAATTGTTATAGGGTTGCTTCTATGCAACAGTTGTTACTATGCAAGAACATATTTCAATAAAAATTGTCTATGAAGATGGATGCAATGGTTGCTGAATAGACACATAACTTGCTTCCCTTAAGGAAAAACAGAAGTCACACAGCAGGGATGAATGACATAGATACTGCACAGAAGCACAGGGGAAAGAAACAGAACCTGCCTTTATTTATTTGTAATGAAAAAATCAATACGTTGTTCTAAATTATTTGGGTTACACAGACGCAGGCAGGTAGGAAGAGAAGAAAGAGAGGTGGGAGAGAAGAAGGGAGGAGAATGGGAAGGGCGGAAAGAGGGAAGGAGGAAGGAAGGAAAAGGGAGGAAGGGAAGGAGGGAAGAGTTTAAAGTTAGCCACTAAATCTGATCAAGGGACTGGCTTTCTAGGATGCACAGCAGAGATCTAAGGAGACATGAGGAATGTGACTTTGCTGTGGTGTTAAATGGCTTCCAGAACTGACCCTTGTCAAGCAACCACAAGCATGGGCAGAGCCGGCGTGCAGCTTCCTGCACGCATCTACAGAAACAGGCGGTGAGAACTCTGTGTTTGAAGTGGAAAGTTCCTTTGGGCTGTCTAGCTGCCTTGTCATTGATGGGCATTTGATCGTGCATTTTCAGCCTGTATCCAGGCTTGCACTGAATCACAGACAATCACAGATACTCACATGGTGCTTTGCTAGCACACATTGGGAAGTCTTTAGTTAAGCAGCCCTGTTTAAACTGGAGCCCTGTTTAAGCTTCAGGATTAAATTCCCCATGGACTCCATGCCCCTCAGTATTATCATAAGCATTTATGTTCAGCACAGCAAGTCAGGAAAAAAAAAAGCATATACAGATATAAGGTAATCAATTAAGGGTCCTTTCTCTCTGGATGCAAATCTCTGTCATCCATTTGTTTGAGTCCTTTTGAGAGAAATTTACCACTCCTTAAAAGTGCATATTTCTTTCAAATTTCTCTAAAGGGACTCTAAAAGGATAATTCAGATTAAGAAATTTACATTATAGATATCTATAACTGAATCAGTCTTAACAGAGGTAGCAAAGGTTGTGCTGATAATATCCTTTCTTGACTTAGCTGAGGAGATGTTAGTTAATGTCTTAAAGGTCCTGGCTCCTTAAGCTTACCCTCAGCATGCTTGTCATCCCCTGGCAGCAGTGAGTTCAGCTCAGAAATTCAGAAGCATTTGCAGCAGCATTTGTTTTTTCCAAATGTCCTGGTCTGAGCACATGGTCTGGAACTGGGCAATACAGTCTGGTCTACCTGCAGCCTGACAGGGCCCACCCTCTTACAAGATTCCCAAAACACCAGGCTAATGGGACACTCACCCAACTCCCAGCTAAAACCCGGCTGTTGTGCAGTTTGGGACACCAAACCTCTGCCCAAAGTGACAGGAGTGTGCTGGCATCATCAGTCTGGTGGTAACAAAGGGGAAAGTCAGGTTTCCAAATAAATCCATACGCATTGTCATGGGGGAGGGATCAGTTTCCACCACCAACCCTTCAAGATAAAGACAGTTTAATAAATAAAGCAAAAGCTGTGTAGACAAGCAGAGCCACAAAAGGAATTTATTCACTCCTTCCCATGGGCAGGCAGGTGTTCAGCTCTGTCCAGCAAAGCCGGGCCCCATCACACGTAACAGTGGTTTGGGAAGACAAATGCAGTCACTGCAAATGTTCCTCCCTTCTTCCTTCTCTCCACAGCTTTGTCTGCTGAGACACTGCATGGTCTGGAATATCCTTTGGTCAGTGGGGGCCAGCTGTCCTGGCTGTGTCCCCTCCCATGTCCTTGTGCACCCCCAACCTCCTCACTGTCACGGTGGGCTGAGGAGCACAAAAGGCCTTGACTGTGCAAGCCCTGCTCAACAATAACTAAAACATTGCTGTGTTATCAACACTCTTTCCAGGAAAAATCTGAAACATAGCCCTGTACTAGCTACCATGAAGAAAATTAACTCTGGCCCAGCCAAAACCAGCACAACCCGTGCCCCCCGTATTGGTTATATACATGGATGAAGTTTTGTCCCCACAGATCACAGAGATCAGTGGGAATTTCAGTTGCCAAAGTGAAAGGGTTGAGAATCAACCTAAGGTGAAAATTATGTTTTTTCAGGGGAATTATAAATTATCAATGGAAGAAAGCAAGCCTGAGATTTGTCTTTGAACAGAGACTTTCCTGAAGAAAATTCTCTTAATTTTCCTTTAACTATGTATATCAATAATGAATACAAGACTAGCAGTGTAGTCCCATGATACTGAATAAATTACTACCCACTGGATCATAAATCAAGTGTTTGCATAATTTGGCTATTTACAAATCAAGTCTCAGTCCAGAAACCGCTTTTTCCCAATGCAGTCATTGTAGTTAAGCGAATACTTGGAAAACACACAAGATCTCATCTATTTATCAGGTTTTTTTCAAACAGCTGTTCATATCTGTAGTAAAAGGAAGATGCAAAATGTTCTTGGACTGTATTCAAAATATGAAAATTATCATAGTAACAGTGGGAACAACAAAAACCTCATGAAGGGGATCCAGCTTTCTTTTCACTGGTTCTCAGGACACAGATGCCATTGAAATGGAGTCTCCCAGGAGGATATTTTGGTAGCACAAAACCAGAGCACCTTTTCGTGGACAGGGGATGGCTGCATATGGAGCAGCTGGCACATCTGATGGCTTGTGCCCAGCTCTGTCCTCACCTCCAAAAAACAGTCCTGCGAGTTGTTCCCCACTTCTGGAATGGCACCTGTAACATATGCTGCTTCCCTCAAATGCTAGTTTAATGAAGGCTTTTGCTGCTAGAAAAAAAGTGTGCTGAGGCATTTATGGAAAATTTGGCCAGGACTTACTCCAAAGCCAGCGTTGACCGGAACTACCTGTCAGAGGACAGGGGGTGACTCCACAGAGTTTCTATCTTTCTTTACACTCAGCACAGGAGTTTCACTCTGCTCAGATAACCAATTATGGGCTAGAGTCTGCTCAAAGTGGGCACCCCACAACCAGAGTGTTGCAGTATGCTGCTTTTCCACTCGTGTAAATGGCAGGGTAAGGACCAAAGCACAGTGAGCTCGCTTGGAAGCCATGCCTCCGAGCTCATTCCAAACAGATATGTGGAACCATAATATTGTACTTAGAAATATATTTGAGTTTCCGTGGTCATTTTTAGATGCAGTAAAATAATGACAGCCATGAAAGCTGGAATCAGCCATTGGTCTCATTTCCAAGATAAACATCTCAAAATACATTATGAACAAAATAAAGCAGACCAAGTTGCTAGTAAGGTTTCCAAGTGTAGGTGGCTTGTTTTGAAGTTCCATTTATGTTTTTAGATTTGTTTTGGTGCCAGCCTGCAAAGCAAAAATATTCCAAGAGATAACATTAAGGTACATAGTCAAAGGAAGAATAAACCTATTATTCATCTACTGTGAGGCATTTGGCCACAATGAAGTAAGAGATGGAGAATGGAAAGTTGTTGACGTGTCCGGAAGATGGAGATTATTTTGTGGAATGGAGCACAAAGTTTAGTGCTATCTATAAAAAAAAAGAGAAAAGATTGCTGGGTTGTGGGAGAAGGAAACCAGCTACCCAGAAGACAGAGGAAGCCCCACAGTCACAGCAATGTCATCCTGGGTTAATTTATCCTAGTTAACCCGTGTGCAGCCATGCCCTTGGGTGGGATACACAAGATATTTACTTCTCACACCTGCAAACCTCTTTACATCTCCTCTGGAACAACAATAAAACCTCCATTAAAAAAATAAAAAAGAGCACCTACAACTATAAGATACTGGAGGATGAGAATATTCTAATTTTTAAAAATTTTATTCATCAGCAGGTTATCTAACTTCCAGAGCAGCCTAGGAAGTGACTCACAACTTGCACTGACATGAAAGTTAGCAATCCATTAAAAATCTAACTGAGGAGGAAAAAGAACCTCAAAGCCAAGGCTCAAAATGAAACCTGTGAACAGGTTATAGGAGTCCCATTGAGAAATATACAGCATTGCAAGGCTCCTGGGAGAAGAGCAGCTGCCAGTACTTGAATAAAACAGCTACTATTTGCAATTCTTATATCTCAGCTTTTCTTTAATTTTATTTAATTTTAAGAATAAAGAATTTATCTACTTAACAAGGAATTTAAATCTAGGATTGCTGGATTATTGACCGATATTTTATAAGCTTTCACAAAAATAAAGGCAAAGAAATGTCCATCTCTTTGGAATCCAACGAGGGCAAAAACATAAAAAAGGGAAAGTTCAAATTTTGTTGAATGACTGTATTTTGTTTTTCCCAATTTATATATATATATGTATATATATATATGTATGTATATATGTGTATATATATATGTATATGTGTATATAAAATAAATTCCATATATGTATGATTTGTCTCTAGCTAAGTCAGCATACTTTATAGCAACATTTAAGAAAGGACTTGTATTCATTAAACTTCTTTCTAATTGTATTGTTATTAAAAGCCGCGTTCAATAATTGTGTCAGTCCTGCATGAGTGTCTCACTGCAAAACACACTCTACCCCTCTGGCTCACGTATGGTACTAGACACAATAGATTAACAAATTAAATAATAGCTAATGAGATTTGTCCAAATCTGATTTTGCTGTACTTTTTTTGATACTGCTGATCTCCAACAGCAGCTCCAGCAGAGCAGTGTTACAGCTGAAGGTCTGTAGGTGAGAACGTACTCTCAGTGTTTGCTCAGGGAGCACATCTCCAGTTCCTCCAGAGGTATTAGCTGGCTCTTGCTGCCTGCTGGGAACAGCCAGACTGCCAAAGGAATCCCTCCACCCAGAGATCCTGCAGGGAATACCTGGAGGAAACAAAAGGAGGGTTCAAGAAGGGGTGTCAAGGCCTGACACGTATGCCGAAACTTTTCTGATGGTAACAAGTCTCAAGCTTTGGCCTGCTATAACGAAGCTGAAGGCTCCCTGGCTGAAGGCCTGTGCTCCCAGGGAAGCAAAGAGTGTTCCAGTGCAGCTACATAGCTTCCCATGAGGTGTACTGCACCACTGACCCCAGCTCTCCACAGACCTTCCTTCCCCAAAATGTAGTTCAAGAAGATTGTTTTCAGCTGTGCCCTGACAGTGATCTGACACAAACATCTACAACCACTGAGTATCAGGTGTTAGAAATAGTTCTAATTTTTGAAATAGTTATTGATTAACACAGTGTTGATCAATAAAACTGCTATGTTAACACAACATTTGGCCTCTATCTGACTCATTAGGCCATCACCCCTCACCTGTGTCTCAGGACTGTGCAGTGGATCAAGCTCCAAACCGTGCTTTTCTGCTGAACCCTTACTGCCCGAGTCATTTACCATTCTGGGAAGCAGGTCTAAGAGGCTTGTTTTACAGACATGTTGGAAAGGACAACAGCAGGAGAAGGGACAGAAGGATTTTCAAAGGTTGTTGTTCCAGAGCTGAGAAAGCGCATGAAAGGGACCAAAGGTGACACTTTAAATTTAGAGTAACCCCTCTGCCCTCCAGTGTCCCGAATGGATCTGCATCTGTTTGTCCAGCATGCCTACCAAACAGGTGTCTGAATTAGTTATGCATTATATCATTGCAATAGTATTTCTGATGTTAAAATGATCAGTGAAGTGAGTGTTAATTTCCAAGAACATTTTTTGAGGTGGATGAGTTTCTGACTTCCAGTGCATTGTGCTGTAAATCCCAATACCTAGCTGAGTTATTGCTGGTTTACACCAGACTAACAGAGCAGATTTTGGTCTGGACATAGCCTGATGAGCAGTAATCACATCCTTCTGCTCCCATACCACAGGCCTCATCACTCCAGCTAAAGGAAAATTTTCATTTGTTTTGATTAATGTACAATTCTTGTTCAAGACTAATTTAGACCATGCAATGCTGAGAAGGTTTTAACCCGACCTTTCAAACACACCTGAGGGAGGCCTTTTGGAGAGGAGCAATTTATTTTATCTGCAGTTACCACAATTCCTATTTTGTGGAAATTTTGTATCCTCTCACGGTTGAACAGAAAATAAGAATTGGAAAAATGAGGTTTTAGAGGTATTTGCCCTAGAAATAGCTCAACATTTCAAGTTCCCTACTTGAATAGTTTATATCTGCCATGCATGTGTGTTTTAGCATGCAGAGAATTATATTTCAAACCCAAAACACACATTTATCTCCAGTAATCATCAATCTTTGGTAAACTCAAATCTGAACCCAGGTGGGATTTTGCCTGGTTTTATGTTTCATTGTAAAAACATTGCATGCCCATACTCAGAAATACTCGGTGAACCAGCCTTTAGCAGGCAAGGCTTTTTTCTAGTGGTCAGGGAAATAAGGTTCTGCTCAGCAGGGATGACAACTGCACTGGTTTCTTTCCTTCTTTAAAATGCTTATCTTAAAAAACATTAAGACTATCAATATTTATTCAGTTCAAAAGTTCAAAAATAGAACTTTTTACTTATCCTAGAAGTAAAGCACCAGAAGATATTGTGGCTTCTAAACTGATGCTTGGCTTATGGGTTTTCTCCATCATTTTCTAGATCACACTTCCAGCTGATAGGCAGGATTTGAGTGCTTGAATCCGCTGATCTGTATCTGATATCTCTGGGTGGACACAGCAGAGTTTCTGCAGCCTCACTGCATTTTCAAAATTCTCTCAGGGTCAGGGTCTTACTGTATGCTTCTGGTACCCTCAGAGTCTTCCTAATAAAAATTGTGAGGAATATACTCTGGCACAAATTAGAACATTAACACCCTCCCAAGACATGGATATTTGATTTTTCTCACTTCTGCGCATGAAATAATATTTTGGACTTTTTTGTTTGCATGCAAAAGCTGGGATTTTAACATTACTATTGTTATTTGAAAGGCTAAATAAGAGAATTTTAAAAATATTTTAGGATGCTGGGGCAAATATTTTCTTTACTTAATCCAGCTCATTCAGATTGGTGAAAGGTTTAAACCAAAGCGGAATATTTGATGGGCTTTGGAATCATGGTCAAAAGTGTGTCCCTCTTTAGTACCAGGTTAGAAGCAAGTTAGAGCAGCAAAATCTGCCTTTGCATTTCAAACACACCAGAAGGCATTCACACCATACCACTGCAAAAGCAGAAGGATCTATGAAGAGTGAGGCTGCATCCTGTGCCTTATATGTCTCTTTATAAGGTAGTTCATAAGGGAGAAGGAAAAAAGAACAAGCTGTTTTAAGCCTTCTTATGGTTTTTAATGGGGATTTTCACAGACACAAAAGGGGAATTTGTCTTCGGCAAAGGAAATAACACTGTCATCTACCTTCTGAGAATGAAGAAGAGAGATAAATAGCTCTTCTCTGAAGAGTTTTCCTTAAGAATAATTACCCAGGACCAAGCTCTCTTGCAGGATTGACTTTTGCAATGCTTTCTGGTCTGTGGTACAGCTATATCCCATCTGTAGCACAGGCCAGTCCATGGAATACAGAAAATTTAGTTCTAAATAAGGGCATTATTCAATTAGCTATGAGTTATCAGTGTGACATTAATGCCAGTGCTGATGTAAACCTGACATCCCAGAAAAAGAAATTTAGTCCTGTTCAGGTTTAAAAAGGTGCTTTCTGGGACTTGTTTTCTGACTGGTTCCTGAGTCTGTGGTACACAACTTTTACTTATGAAGAGCAAGATACCATTCATGGAGTATCTGAACCATTGGCCCAGTAGTAAGTTTGCTTTGAAAATATTATGTTTGCAACAATTATAAAGATTTCATTCTCTGACATTTTAGTGGGGCTCTAGCTGCAGCTTTGGTAAACTGATCATTGCTATTGTTCTGCTCACTGTGCTGGGCCTGTGTAGTAGTGAAGTGATGACCAGAAGACACTTCCAACATTTCCCTCTGTACCTTAATGTTAAAATTAGATAATTGTGGGCAATGTCAACATAAAGATGCATTAATTACCGCCCCGCCCCCAAAAAAAAGTATTTACTAAAATGCCTTATACAATAGTCCAACTTAAAAGTACAGGATTTAACAACAGAACACCAATCTACCAAGACAATTCTTGTCTGTTCTGTTACTTACATTGACACTTATTTCCTTTCCTGTTGCCTTAAGAAAAAAACCTCTTATTTTCTCCAAAAGCACAATGTGTGCTCCAAAAATACCCCAAACTCTGACTGCAATGGAGAAGTAACAGCCAGAAAAACACTCTAGACCAGATTTGTGCTTTGTACCTCATTAGTGGGAATGATGAATGGGACCAAGTCCCATATGAATTAATGGCCTGAGTGATCTCTCCAGTGTTCTGCCCACCAGCTCATAAACATGCAACCCAGTTGCCAGAGTGCAGAAGTCCAGTGCTAGCATATGGGCCTTTTTTATGTGCACTGAGGCCTGGGGTGGTGTAAGAAAAGAAGACAGCAGTGTTCAGGTTCTTCACTCAGATCACTCAGATCACCGATAGCACTTTCTGCTTGATCACTCTGAGTGGCAGCACAGTAGCCCAGTCTCTTAAGAGCAGGAGACTCAGGGTGCTCCTGTTCTGCACCCTGAGAGGGTCTGAGCTCCTTTACACTGACATCCTGGGTAAGGCAGCTGAGTGGTTCCACAACTGCTTCACAGGTAGCACCAAGCTGCCACCTCAGAAGGCAGGGAAATCTGGCTGATATTTCAATTTCATAAGACATCGACAGCACTGATCCTGGATAAAAAATAAATCTATGCTTCACAGCCCCTCATAACAAGACAACAGAAATACAGATATTCTGTAATTGTACACACCCAGAGCACATGGAAATTTTGTGACAGTGGCGGATGACAGAACAGACTCATCATGAATAAATAATTCTGCATCCATCCTCCAAAGTTCCTATAGTTCCTAAAGCTTCCAATGTGCAAAAGTTTCACCATTTTCTAGAGCTTTAGGACAAATTTACCTTCTATATAATTTTAAATTTCTGTCTCTTAGGCCATTTACCAAAGAAAAATATTTGAAACTTGCGTGGCTGATAATAGTCTTTGGCTCAGGTTTTTTGGCCATTGTTACTGACTTCCAGGACTGACTGCTGAAATCTGATTTGAGGGCAGGAAAGGAAAGAGGAGACAAAACACGGCAAAAAGCCTGGCAGGCATAAATTTTGCTTTCCAGAATGTCTGTGCTTGCAATCAGCAGCCTAAAAAGTTCTGCTATGATCATCAAGAGATGATGTCTATCAATCAGTCTTTAAACACTGCCCATTAGGTTCTCTTGTTGAGGATGTAACTGAATCTACAATTCCCTGAAGGCTGTTTTCAGTCCATTTTACAGCCAAAGGAGAAATAAGGGAAGTTCTTTTGCTTTCCAATACATTAAATGGTGTGGATCAAAGAGATTATTATCATGGCCTACAAAGTTATTTTTTAGAGCTATAATAGAATGTATACTGCTACTTTTTTTTCCCCCCATAGAATAGTTTAAGACATAAGTCACATAGTATTGATCGTAGAATAGATTTGCAGATGTCACCCCTTAGTATAAAGACTCGATTTCTAAGTGTTTTATTTTCTGGTACTGTAGGATTTTATACATTCATGCGAAATGCATTATATTATTCTCTGAGTTTAGATTTTTTCCAGATGACAGGTGTTACTTTTATGATGCCCTGAATGGAATGACAGAGTAAACTGCCCTGATTTATACTCCATTACAACCAGTGATACTGCTGTCACGACTGCTGCTCTTTCTCATTACACAACGTCATAGACTCCCTGGCCTAGCAATGAAATAAGTTGCAGCATTCCCAAATGCCAGCAACAGGAGTTGATTCCCATTGTGTGTCTTGCTCATTCACCCTGGGAACTTTTCCTTTTCAGACCTCGGTCCATAGCTCCTCTTACGGATGGTTTCCATTCCATTGCCTTATCTGGGGTACACACGGTATCTCATTCTTCATTTTAGATGTACTGTTTGGAGACAAGCACCAAAACAATAAATCATGGGGCTAGGTTATTTTTAGGCCACATTTTCGAATCAACATTGAGACTTTTTCTGAAGAACCTGCACAAGGAACTTATTGTGTGCATACACAAATAAATGACACAATTCAATGGTTTAATACTATCTGCCAAGTTAAACTACTGCAGAGCAGCTGTGTACATTTAAAATGATCCCTGGCACTTCTGAAGAGTTCATAAATCAGCAGCAACATACTTTCTTCCAATTAAGAGAGTTAAAGGAAAAAATCAGAAATTAATGTGTCTAGGACATAAATGACATCTCTATACACTTGTGAATGTGAATCTGAAGAAAAAAAAGAAGAAAGAACTTCTCTTTACAATACTAGGATTATAATAATTTTTAAATGCCCATTTTTGTAAGTGCTTCAGTTGTTGTCAGAAACATTGTTTTAAAGAGGCTTGCTTGAAGCAAGCCAGTGACATTAACCCAAATCTATTGAAGAAATGAATGACAGTCGTCAGGCAAGCCACAGAAGGACTACACCAATGCCTCAAACTGAGGCTCCTTCCAATGACAATAACATGAGAAATACACCCTGTATGGGCAGTCACAAGTCATCTTTTAGAACTCTCTCTGAAAGCAATTGCTAAAATACTACTTATTGCTCTAAAGAATCATTGTCTCGTTCCACTGTCTAAACTTTCCTGGCAATCTGCTGGCATCATTCGAATGTCCAGAGTTGAAGGGGAAACCATATGAGGAGCAGCTGAGGCCACTTGGTCTGTTCAGCCTGGAGAAAAGGAGACTGAGGGGAGACCTCACTGCAGTTACACCTTCCTTGTGAGGGGAAGAGGAGGGGCAGGCACTGATCCGTGCTCTCTGGTGACAGTGACAGGACCTGAGGGAATGACCTGAAATTGTGTCGGGGAGATTTTGGTTGAATATCAGGAAAAGGTTCCTCACCCAGAGGGTGGCTGGGCACTGGAAGAGGCCCCAGGGAAGAGGTCACAGCACCAACCTGACAGAGTTCAAGATGCATTTGGGCAAAATTCTTGGGCACGTGGTGTGACTGTTGGGGCTGTTTTGTGCAGGGCCAGGAGATGGATTCCATGACCCTTGCAAGTCCCTACCCACTCAGGATACTCTGTTATTCTGTGGTCAAGAACAACCACCACACAATTGCTCAGTGACTGTGCCATTATTGTCTCTTGTGCTGTGCTGCAGCAAACACTGTAGAAATGCAAAGGCGATAACAAGCATCACTGAGTCTTTACCACCTATCTTCTATTTGCACTTCTTGCAGCTTCTTGCCTTCCCACCATGTTCCTGTGTCTTTTCACAACAGTAACTTGGTCTCTTGCTGTAGCTGGATCTTCTTCCCAACCATATGCGACATAGTTTGTTTCTCTCTGTGACTACAAGCATTAAAAAAATCTATGTTTACTTCTAGTTTAGATCTCACTAAAGGAGGAAGAATAAGTCCATTAATAAAAATATTTTAAAACTTTTTAAAAAAACCTCCCCAAAACAACAATGTTATGCAGAATCTAACACCCATCTGACCAAGTCACCTCCCCTTCCTCTCCAGTAGATTGTTCAGGTATATTCCAAAAAACTCCATTCAAAGCAACCTTGCTTCCTCCCTTTCTTCCCTGAATGGTGTTGGCAACAAGCCCCCCCAAGCTTCAGTGCTGCAGGACACACTGCTCTAGCACAGAAGCAATTTGAGGAACACACGGGTTGGAAGGGACCTCAGGCATTCAACTAGAGCATACTCCTGCTCAAAGGTTTTTAGAGCAGGTAGTCAACACCTTGTCCAACCAGGTTTTCAATATCTCCAAAGGCAGGGATTGTGCAACCTGCTCCAGGGTCTGACAACTCCTTATACTGGAGCTGGGATTTCCTGTTTTCCAGTTTGTGTCTGTTGCCTGTTTTTCTTCTGCTCTGCACACCCAAGAAGAGGACTCAATCTTCTTTATACCTTCCTGTTAGGAAGTGATTCCCAGCAGTGAACATCACAGAAATGAATTTCATTATTACAGTTCATTTACTCAAAATCTAGTATTTCCATTTAAATACTTCCTAGGATCCATAATTAGTTCTCTCCACGCTCCAGAGAAAGGATATCTCCTTTCACTCAGTGCTCTGGCAGAACGGAGAGCTGATATATGCCTAATTGCCAGTGTGTCTGGAGCAGGCTTGAATCTGCTTCCTGTTAACTGGACCATTTTTGCGCGTTTGAAACACAGAATCCATGTTAAAAGTGTGTCCTCTTGTTTTAAGCTTATAGCAATGCAGGCCATTTTTGTGGTAAACCAAGTGTGGAATGGATAAGATTTGGAGGACTGGGAGACAAGTCTGGGTCAATGCTGCTGCATATTGCCATAATGAGTCATAACATCATTTAGCTGTAACTCTTCAACTAGTGCATAAAAATTTCAGCATGGTATGATGCTAATTTAATAAGAAATAAAAGACTGGCTCTAATACAGATTTGTAAAAGGTTTTGCAAAAATGCTGTATCATTTGATTCTTTCATGGCATTATTTCCTGTGCCAGCTGTCTCTGGTGACAATGATATGTTTGACAATTCAGACAAGGAGACTTTAGGCCTGGAAAACTCTAGGAACTGAACAACGAGAGGTTTCCAGCTTACAGCATAACCCTCTGGAAAGCTGACAACCATTCAGGACTGCTATAGTACACTTTGCAGGTTCTTCACAGCTCACATTCATTTGACAACAAAGAGTTCCCATTCTTCAGGTGAAAGTTGATTTGTGTACATAATGTGGGGATGTTGTGTGGATACACTTCAGGGGGGTGGGTCAGGTGAATCACACCCACCAGCTGGGACCATGCCAACACATCAACGTGTCCCTCAGGGCTTCTGTGGAGAGGGTGCTGCACAGTAAAATAAAGGATTTTCATGACTAAGGCTCTCTCCCATTGCTGTACTCTTTTCCAGTCTCTGCAGGAGCAGTCAGAGGATTTGCCTCTTCCATGGTTATGGGGACAGACCAGTCATGGTGTACTCTACAAGTGATATGAAAATGATTGCTGTCATCTTCGTGTGGTTTCCCCTCCATCTTGGATCTAGTCAACAGAAGTTTCCAGAGGGGGCGTCCTGTAACCAGCAGACCAAACTGGGTAATGATAAGAAAGCTAATGGAGTTTGTAAATTTCCAGTGACAGAGAAGTAGACAGACTGAAAGTATCACTCGTACAAAAGTAGTGGGTAGGGCTTAGACACCTCAGTCCCTACTGTTAGATCCCTTTCTCAGCTACAGCTTGCCCAGAAAGCAGTACATTAGTACCCTGGTACCCCTACAACTTACCAAGCCAGATCTGGACAGCATTGACCTGCTTTCGATAGACAGCAGATAGGCACAGATAGGCCAGGATTTTACTCAGCTGAGCTAGCCCCTCCTGAATTCCAGCCAAAATGTCACAAAAACGTGTGGCCAGGTCAGGAAATAGCATGGAAAGCAGAGTTCAGGTGATACATTGCTATTGATTTACAAAACTGTTGTTCTGAAATCTTTGCTCAGCTGAGCCCTGTAACATCAAGTTCAACTGTCTTCCTGCTTCTAAAAAATTTTTTACAATTCCCTGGCAGCTACATCTGCCAGGATTGCAGGAGGGCTCAGCTCCCTTGTTAGCCAGACAAAGAAACTAGCATCCAGAGAAATTAGTGCCCAGAGAAGATGCTGCAGGAGGCCCACAAAAACACAACCTACCCTGTTGCCAGGCTTCCATTCCGCACAAGCAGCAGTGCAAACTGCCAGATGTGCTCTTGGTGCCTTCACAATTACCCACTAGGAGAGTGCTTTTTAGTGCCTTGGGCAGAAAAGGGACTCTTTTCCCCCACTGCTTGAGATGTCCCTTGAAGAACCTGTGGATGCCATACAGAGGGGAGCCTCTCCTGTGGCACTGCAGGAGGGACAATGTTTAAGATCCCTGGTGCTCTGTGTCTGGGTAGTTCTGCATAATTTTGATTGCAGGGACTTCTCTCCTAGGGCAACCCAGCTTTCTCTGTGCACTGCCTGGGAAGATGGAGAGCATGGCAATTGCTCCAGAGAGCAGGCACCTAAAACTCCACAGCTAGGTCCTCTTCTGGCGCGAATACTTAGGAACCAAACTCCCCTTTGGGGGAAAAAAAAAAAAAAACCAACCAAAAAAAAACCCAAAAAACCCCCAAAAAAAAAAAAAAAAAAAAAAAAAAACCCCAAAAACCAAAAAACCCATAAAGTTTAATGTGATAAAATGTATCATACTTTCCAGTAACTAAATGAGTAGGAAATGAAAGAATTTCCATTCTGGAAAGTTAAGGAATTGTTATTAGTAAATGCAAGTAATGCTGCAGAGTTTGAATTTCTGAGGAAGTCTGTGTTTATCTTGGGGAAGATAGTAGAGCCGATGTGTTTTCTAGATTTTCACAGCCTTGATGAAGAAGTATTTTGCAAATGTTATTTACAGTTTCTGTCTTATGAAGCCATATTATGTATATGTGTATGCATACATATATCTCCTTAACTAGACATTGTAAAAGGAATCCAAATAGCATGTGAAAAGCTAAAAATCTTTTGTAGAATATACATCTTACTTTGCCAGTAAGTATCTGACAGAGATAAGATATTTATATTATTATTTTATGGTTTTTTTTTTCTTTACTGTCACAGCCAGCAGGTTTAAAAGACAAAATTTTGGTTAAAAAACAAAATATACAGACTTCCACATAAAGAATAGTATGGTTAGCTCAAAATGCTTTGAAACTATCATAATTATGCCAAATTTAAAAAAAGGACACACTTCATAGCTGCAGAGCAGCACATGGCTAGATGGAAAGAAAATTCCACCAAGTATTTTATCAGCTGGCTGCCATTCTCTGTATGCGAGCCAATAAAAATGGAGAATTTTATTGAGAAGCAATAATTTCCTCTATATCAACTCTTGCAAGCTCTATTACATCAAACCCCAAATGTGCTCACAGAAACAAAACACCCTTTTAAATGTTTTCCCAAGATATGATGCAGCCATTCCATCTATCATTTGGAGCCCACTGTTTTAACCAAACATGCTCATACTGAGGAGGCAGAGGTCTGAGCTGCAGATAGCCATGCAAAAGGACTGCAATCTTTGTAAGGCTTTACAAAATTTGTTTGTTTGTTTGTTTTTAATGTTGGGGTTCAACATAGTGAGCTATCTTGGATGTGCTGTAGCACAGCTCTAAAAGGTAACGGCAGGAAGAGCACAATTTTATTGGACAGCTCTTGTTACACGGGGAAGGGATGTGAAAAGCTTTTCAACACAGGAAGCCATAGTCACTCCCTTGACCAGAGGCAACACTTCAAACCAAATTAAATACAAGTTAGCTGACTGGAAGAGCACCTGCATATTCCCAGAACCATTAAGCTCTTGGTCTCTGGGACCTGACCATGTGAACGAAAATGGAAGTCAATTTCTGACGACCTTGGAAGGCATTAGAGCTGGCCAGCAACCATTTATGCCTTTACTGCAAAGCTTTGCTGATGTGGTGAGTTTGAATAATCTCCCATTTTGCAGTCGGCTGAGATGGATAAGAGAGTGCCTCTTTGACTCATTCAAATCCATTCTTCATTTATACATATTTTTTGTCCATACAAAAGTGCACTAACTGCAGGCACTCAAAGGCCTCTGAAACCCTAGTTCAGGAGTTTGTTGGAGGACAAAGCCTGTGCTGACTGAAGCTCACTGAACCCATGGAAACCATGAAATGACCCAAGTCAGTGTCATGCGAATGTTGACCTATCTCACCTAAAAAACCTCTTTCAGCTCTTGTTCTTGTTCTAACTGCTTACCACCAAACTACCCATCAGAAAACAGCCCCAAACCCTGACTGGGTCCTGGAACTACATGTCAGTAGCTGCTCAACATCCAAGGTGGTGGGAAGTCACACTATTTCCTAATAGGAATGTGCTTAGGAGACACTGCTCCTAGACTCAATAATTTACACTTGTTTTGATTAACCAAAAAGTAAACCCTCAGTCAGCATTATTTCTTTAAAACCCATAGAGGTAAGAGCACAACTTTTTAAACAATATTTGTGGCCAAATATCTATCTCCATCAGGGAAAAATCCCACAAACCTGGGAAAATATGTCTTTCTTTGCTTTTTGATCAAAATCTTTTAATGCAGCTGAATCAGGCACCAATAAGTGAACACTGATCATACCAGGAGAAAGAAAACAGTTGTGGACACCAAGTTTGGCTATGAACAGCCCTGCTGTATCACCACACTTAATGATCCACTGCTTTTGCACTTGATATTTACCTCTTTGAAGCTGAGTCCCATCCGCCAGTGATACATCTTCCTTTCTTCTTCCTGCAGGCCCAATATACATGGTAAGGTTCATTAGTCAAAGCAAAGTTTTCTCCAATTTGTCTGCAGCTGGAATTCCTGTATAACATAAAATGAAATAAACCATACAGTGGTCCCCAAATTAAGATTCCAGCAGAGTACTCATTTTTGCTCAAGGGTACCTAGCCTGACACTGGGGGCAGGGGGATGGAGCCCTATCACTGAATCCCCGATCTGTCTTTATAAAGGTCCCCAGTGATTTTAAGAGGTGCTGGCTCTGTTTTAGCTTGACTTTGAGCCTCTATTTCATGGTGAAATAGGTCTCCATGAGAACTGGCAGGCACAGTCTGTGCACTGTGTAACTGCAGTGCCACTGGCAGGAGAGGGCACAGTGGAAGTGAGAGGAGCTGCCACCCTGTTCTGCCTGAGAAGAGAGAGACAAAGAGGAGGAGATGCTCCAGACACTGGGCTTGGGTGTTGCTTTCTCTTCCCTTCACTAGACTGATCCAGATTTAGACACACGGTGTTCTGAAGGAAAAAAAGTTAAAAAACAAAAAAAAAATTAAAATGAAAGGAGTTTCTGCAGAAAAAAATGTTGAAATTAAATAGTCTGGCTTTTCAAATGTTTCCTTCATATTCTTGACTGAAAACATTGCTAGGAATTTAACCTAAAACCTCAGATAGTTTCAGTCAATCCAAACCTGCATTTCAGGGAATAGAGATACCTAACATATGTCAGTGCAAGGCTGCTGACCATTTTTCCCAACAGAATACTGGAGCTCTCATATGTCACTGAGAGCTTAGAGTATAACAAATTTCTTTTTGTTTTTAGCAATTTCCTTTAGTGCTCAGTGAATTACCCTGTCACACATTCAACAACTTGTTTTCATATTGCTACAAGGAATTCTGCCGTATGAAATTAATGTAGTAAAGTGTATTCTCAGCTTTTATTAAGCTTTCTTGGCTGAGGAAATATCAATACTTAGTAGGAAGATGGGGGAGGGAATGTAAGCACAAAGGTTTCACTTTTCTCTCTTGTATCTAAAAAAAAAAAATTAAAATTAAAGAATTTAGTTTCATGAATGACAGATCAATTCAGATGACTGGCCAGATTCTGCTGAGTACCAGTTGCAATCACAAAGATTTCAGGTTTCTCATGCTTTGAAGTTAACAGAGCTGGCAGAGGCAGTGCTATAAAAAGAAGCAAATAACCTGAAAGAAATGTAAAGGCCACAAATACTGTTTAATGAAGTGACTTTGGAGACGCCTATGTGAGCAAAGTAATTAAAACCCAGGCAGCAGGGAGAACAGGAAGAAAACTGAGAAGCAGTAATTAATTTAAAACATTATGATGCTTCTTGCTGCAAATTCTGTGATTTTCACAACACAGCAGAAGCTCAAAGTAGTGCTTTGTCCCTTCAGGATGCTGATCTCTGCAGGATATGGACACCTACCCAATAAAGTATATGTAATAGATGAATAAAAGAAACAATTGTTTCTACTTCAGCATGATGGTGTGAGGGTGAACTTTGATGGCATCCTAGTAAAACACATAACATTTATTGCTGTGATAAACTGCTCTTGAGGGAGTGATTTCCCTGCCCTCCCAGCTGGAGCTGTCGTACTGCAATGACAGAGTGGGTAAGGAAGGGACGGAACAATAGAGAAGTCAAGGAGCTGGAGCCTGACCTTAACAGAGTGGGTGGTATTTGCTGCAGTCCAGAAAAGCAAATAATTCACTCAAAGGTGATAGATTTTACTGGGGAGTGGAAATAACAAAGCTGAGAAATAAAGTGGAGCAAACATGGTATGAAAGCATATTAAAGTAATTGAAGGAGGGGATTTACTTTTCAATAGATGCAGTTATTCAGGAGAGAGAGAGAGGAAAAAGCAAAAGAGGGGTGAGAAAACAGGGGAAAGAGGAACGGAAAAAGAAAAAAGAGAAGAATAAAAAATAGGGGGGGGGGGAAGAAAAAAAGAAAAAAAAAACCAAAGCTCACAACTGCAAGGTGTTCCTGATTAAATGCATCACTCAGTGACATGTCCAAAACACACCAACCCACTTCATGGAACACCTCGCCTGACAGCAAGGGTGTAATTGAGTAGTTGGTACTGGAAAATTTGTTTCTGTTTTCCCTTTTTGGGACTAGGGACTGCAGGGACCTATGGACTACAGGAACAACATCCTTCATGGTCTCTATCTTAGTCAAGAACATGCAGGAGCAAACACAGGTTTCACAAACAGGGAAACCTGTGGGTTTTTGGGGTTTTTTTTGGTTTGTTTTTTTTTTTTTTTTTTGCACATAGGAGTGTGTAGAGCAACTACTTGTGTCTTTTACTCATTCTTTCCCATTGCCCTCTTTTCCTGAGCATGAGAAAGGGCAGAGTTCTACTCACTGATCTAAAAATTTAAGAGTTGCTGTGGTACTAATGGCTTTAATCCAGTTGCATTTGCTGTGTGCAGACAAAACATTATATGGGTTGCAATATGTATGTTGGGAACTAGGAAAAGTGTAAGTTCTACAAAGCTGAAATAAATCAGTGACTTGACTGACTAAAGAGTGGTATTGTTCAAGGATATTCTATTTGCTTAGCAAAATATCATAGATCGATAGGAAAAAGTAATCTGACTGAAAGGAGTAATGGAAATTCCAATGTGTTATAGATATGCAAAGAGAATGAAAGAAACAAAAGCATCGATGTGAAGTTACAAATTTATGTCTCTCATAACTGATTTAAAAAGAAAGGTAGAAAAATTGATAAAGTATCCATTGTCTCTTCTGCAGGGACTTTTTTTCTAAAATGTGTATAATAAAAAAATCTTTCACTGAGTTTGAGGTACTCTTATGACTCCTGTTAATATTGCATTAAAGTGCTTCAAAACAGAATGGTATTTAATTTTACAATGTACTTTTGAGAAGCAGATGTCTCTTTTGCCTCCCTGTTACAGAGGGGAAAACTCAGAGAAATATTCTGAGTCGATGTCAGATGGGATACATATACTGATAAAGCACGATGAATCTGGAAATTTCTGGGTGCGATTGTGATTTTCTGGTCACCATTTCTCCAAGAATAAAAGCAACTGCCCGTTTGAATCCTTTAATTATTATTATTATTATTATTATTATTATTATTATTATTAGTAATAGTAGTAGTAGTAGTAGTAGTAGTAGTAGTAGTAGTATACAAAGATGTTGCTGGAGACTACAGATATCCAAATGTCTTTAGAGCAGCTAAAAAGCTGATGCATAAGATGTTGAGAGGGCATGACAGCTTATACACTAAGACACGTTCAGTTCCTAGGGGATAAGGACCGTGGAGAGGCTGCTGGCCCCTGCAGAGGCTGTGTAAATTTCAGTGCTTTGTGGCATGAATCAAACCTAAAGATGGACTTGACTGAAGAGAATTAGAAGTAGTGTTACACACTGGGACTGGCAAATTGTCATCATCTTCAGACTGGTTTTTACCTGGAGTGATGAAAACCAAGGGCTGTGCTGATGGTCACTGAAGGGGTCATAAAATTAGATGTTTCTAAGCACATTGAAAAGATTTAACTTCCTTGTGTTCTAGACAGAATGGTAGGGCAGGAGAATTACTCTTTAAGTCACATAATTAATTATAAGGATATGACCATATACCTCTGCTGTATAACAGTGCCATGATTATTATTTTTTTCTTAAAGCAGTGTCTCAAAAAAGCTCAGTGGCAACCAGCAGCTTTCTCATCTCACATCCTGCTCCATGGTCTCCTCTTCCTCCCCAGGCTCTGAGGCATGCAGGAAGAACTCAGCCACCAGGATGCTCTGGAACAGGCTGCAACACCCCCACCACCAGGCTATGCCACTGTTTGCATTCCCAGGAGTGGTGTCCCCTTCCCCAGCAGCAGACCTAGCCAAAATATCCTATTTTTAAGGGAGAGAGGGTTAATGTTAGTTGGGACTGGGGGAAAGAACACTTGGGGAAGCCCGGCGAAAGCCAAGGCAAACACCCCTGAGATGTGCTGCTCCCCAGGACACCCAGAGGCTCATGGCAAAACTGCTTCTCACACCCTTGTCTCCATCCTCCTTTTCCCTTACCTGTCAGCTTTGAGAATCCCACTTCTCAGAATATTATCCTACCTTTTTATTGCAATTACCCTGCAGGTCATCAGCAGGCTCCTTGTCCTCCACTCAAAAACATAGCATGGTATGAGCAACCTCTTCTGGAGAAGGAAGAAGAGGGGAGATATCACAGCAGCACAAAGGCATAGATGGGGTGCTCAGTTCTGTGCACCTCTAAGAGGAGCATGACTTCCAGCTGCAGCAAGGCAGCATTTTTTTGCATCTCTAGATTACATTAATGCATCTTACACTGCAGAGGCTGTGCTAGCAAGTTGTTCATTCTTTGTGCAAACTACAGACACCCACCAGGCACAGAGCTCCTGCAAGACCTCTTCCCCTTTGATCCCCACCCCAAATGGTGTGCTGCAGTACACAGTACACAGCATAGCTCTGTAAACATCATCACTCAAATCGGCACTTTTTCTGTCCAATTCATATAATTTAATTTTTTCATACTCTATTTAAAAAAATATATGTGCTTACACATATATGTATTTATTTACCAGAGTAGTTTTTATTAATGAATCCTTTATGTCTTACAACTCTTGTGGAGCTGGTAATTTGCTAGAAAAATTATATGGAAATATCCCATGGAATGCTTTAAAACCAATTTACAATTAGTTTTTTGTCTTTGTACACAGTCATGCAAAGACTTTGAGTGTGCCAGTTGTTCGAACCAAGTTCTTTTAATCTTTTCATCTGTGCCAGAATCAAATCTGCACCCAGTTTGAGCTGCACCAATAGCTGTGACTACTTAGGTAAGTCATATAATACCATCTTCTCCAGCAGAAAAGCACTTCTCTGTGGAAGGGAGACATAAATCTCCCCAGAGAGTGAATTTTAAACCTCTGGGCTGCTGGATCGCTGGAATGCTTGCTGAAAGCAGACATAAAGTAAAGAGCCTGCGCTTAGGAATGGCACAGATGGTTGAGACAGTTCCTTCTCCCCTCCTGCTCAGCTTGCTCCAGGTATTGTTCAGCCTTGGACACACTGACTGTCTCGGGGAACTTGTCCTCTCTGATCTGGGCTGACAAAGTTTTTCTGGGCTCTGGTCCCTCAGCAGGACCCCCTGGAGCAGAGGGTTCTGCAGGTGAGCTTTCAGTAGGACACAGCCCCTCTTTCTCAGCCAGCAACCAACCTGTCTTGCAGGGGAAGGCTCAGCATGGCAGGGTAGCTTTCCCTTCCTGGTGGAAAGTGGGCACATTTCTCTGTCAGAACCACTACACTGCAGACAGTTCACTTTTAATATTATTTGTGTGCACATGTTCAGTAGGTCCTTGTGAATGCCACAGTGAGACTGTGATAGAAAGTACGTATAAACCAAAATACGCAAAATAAGTAATTTTTCATAATTCAATATGACATCCTTCCTTTAATTTAAACCTAATCAGGGAATAAGAAACTAAAAACAGCTGTAAGCATTCACATTACATCTCTCCAGGGAAACGTACATAAAGTTAGGATTTGTTTTCACCCAATGGAAATTTCGCGATTTCACACAGCCACTCTTTTTGTTTAAGCTGCTTCTTTATTACATTTTCCATAACAGAATTTACAGCCTCCACAAAATAAAAAGCAATTCTATGGCATTTTCCTTGCTTTACCTTCTCCCACTCAAAACATGAAAAGATTAAACACATAAGTGTTTCTAGTAATCTGGCTATCTCGGCCATAAATTCAACAGGCAGGACAGAATTTTTTTTTTTTTTTAATCGGTAAGATGTGCTTGGAAACTCTGCATGGCCCAGCATGATATACACATTTCTTCCTTTTTTTTTCTCTTTTTTTAACAATTCATACGGTAAATAAGCTTTTAGGAAACCACATCCAAAGGCGTTTTAAAACTCTCTTCTCCCACATACACCAATCCTGGCAGGCAGCGCAGAATTAAAATGCGTGGTGAGCTCAGAAGCGAACACTTCCAAAGCTTAAAATGTTCCACGGAGCACTCCAGTAGGGAGAGCAGGAGGGAATGCCAGCCCTCCCAGCACAAAAGGACACGGCCCCCAGACCGTGGCCATCCGACAATTCCTCAGCTGTCGAAGGCAGCAGGGAGGGGCCCGGCGGCGGCAGCGCGAGACAAGCAGAAGCCTGTATCCTCTGCATCCAGAGAGAAGCAATAATCTGATTACAGCCCTCAGCCCCTCCGAAAGCTGCTCCCTAATGAAAGCTTTAAGAAAAGTGCTCTGCTGCTAAGCTCGCTCAGATAAAGTGCACAGTATTTGGGAACAGCGATGCCCATGAGTCCAAAGTTAATGCCAGCAACTGCCTCCTAATCTGTACTTAATAATCAGGCAGAGTGAAAGGCTGACCCAAGGCAAAGTTTAATGATCCAGGCTGGCAATTGGAGCTATTGGTAACAA
The DNA here is from genome assembly GCF_017590135.1 of Pyrgilauda ruficollis. Classification (NCBI taxonomy): domain Eukaryota; kingdom Metazoa; phylum Chordata; class Aves; order Passeriformes; family Passeridae; genus Pyrgilauda; species Pyrgilauda ruficollis. The sequence continues at coordinate 11,352,465 of NW_024526599.1, read as the reverse complement.
TTAGTTTTTCTGCAAGTGTGCTTTCCATGGTGGGAAGTGTAACTATTACATTTCCAGACATTTTAAACCACATTTTTTAAAATGTGGCATTATCATCTATAAATGCTGCATGAGACCATTCCCTGAAGTTAAATGCAGGAGCAGTGGCAAGATCTTGCAGAGAAAGGCAGCAGATGCAGTTGTGACATTTGGCTATGATCACAGAAATCAGTGTTTTCTTCACGTAGGGGAGGAACTTAGGGAAAAAAGAATTTCCCTCGCAACAAAAGTTTTTGAACATGACCTTGTAGAGGAAGGAACTCACAATGTTACAAATTGGCATCACCTCAGAGCCAGTTGCCAGGAGTGGTACTCCAGGTTTAGCAGAGGACAGACACAAGTCTGGCCAGACTAATTCCCCGAAGCAAGTACCTATTTAAGTTAAAATGAGCACATAAACAGGGCCCATGTGCTGTACTTGGAGAGCCCAGGAACGTGACTTCCAATGCCTTTGGTGCAAGGCAGGGGGAATTTTGCAGCCACCGACTTTCAGGGGAGCATCAAACACGGCTGGATGCCCCTCTCCATGCCTGGAGGCGTTGGCTTTTCAGAGTTGCAGCCAGATTATACCAAGGCTTGGAATTTCTGACACACTCAGGGGAGAGAGTGAGGGATGAAGATGTCCCTCGCACTTGGCAGGACTAACAGCACCCCACTGTCCTGTGTCAGTGTGATGAAATCCTCCTGGAAGTCACTGGAGCAGCACCATGTACCTCTTACTATACACCTGTAACAGTAATGTTGAAACTCAAGTGTTGACATGCTTTTCATTAGGACAAAAAAGTGCTTGTTGGTTGGAGTACAAGAAAGTTGTGGGAGGAAGTGGGAATTAGGCAGTAGAAGGAAAACAAGAGAAAGACACCAGCTAAGAAAGGCCTGGCTTTGCCTTGTTTCTAACAATTGCCCAGCCAGTATTTTAGGTTTTATATATATGCATCATTAACCTGGTGAATTTTTCTTCTGTGTTTTTGGAACATTCTTCTTTTTTTTTTTTTTTTTTCTCAGAAGTAATTACATATTTAATTCTAAAGGAAAATGAAAAGGAAAGAGAAATGGAGAAATATGAAAACTAGGCACTCTAAAGCATATTTTCCAAGACCATTAATATATGTCTGAAGTATACAGAACAGCAAATTTGGACTGGAGGCAAGAATTCATGGCCTCCTAAAATACATATTATCATGTCTTAAAGATGTAGTCTGGAAGAGCTAGACTTCAAGTTAACAAAGTCAAAAGCATAAAAAAAATTTAGATAGCACAAATGTATTTTATGTATGGTAGTGCATAAAAATAAGAAAAATACTTCTGACCTATATAATGAAATTATTGTTAAATTAATTTGGAACCTATCTGGGTTCCGGAATTGTTCTTAAGAAAAACATATACATTTGTACATATATATATATATATATAAAAGATAGGCATAATCCTGTGTATGATACACAAACATTTATAAGATTTTTTTCCAACCATTACTGATAAGGCAGCTTCTCTCAAAAATCCTAAGATCCATGTACCCAATGTAGTTCAAATCAGGACAAGTCAAATCAAATACTACTCATGAACAAACACAGGTACATGCAATTCTTAAAACTAGTTTTATCAATTATTCAGACATTCCCTCTTGTGTGGGTGGTTGTGTTTCTCTGTTTGTGTTTTCTCTCTTTTTTTTTTTTTTTTTTTTTAAGCCTGGAAACTGCCACAAAGAAGTCTGGCAGCTATAACCTCCAGCTAACTACTAGCAAATGCTAACATGCTGTAAAGTGGAACATTTATACAAGATCCATCTGGTGCATACAAGTAGGATTCCAAGATTTAAAGCCATTACATTGTGCATGTGCATTTACACCTTCACCAAAGTTGGCAAAAAGAGTAGATTTTACCCCATGACTCCAGTAGTAAAAGGAGTGGTGTGAAACATGTGCTGACCTACGCTCCTCCATCCAATTGTAGTTATTATATACTGCTCTTTGGCATGCTACATCCCAGGCTTCATGCCAGGAATAAATTAGTTCAGTCCTGAACTTGCCTATCAGAAATTAAATAGTACAAGAGTGAAACATGCCTATAAAGGACGAGAGTAGCTGAGTGTTTTCTTTTGATCAGTCTCACAGATTTAAAAAGGCACTCCACCGGGTCTGGTAAACCCAGCAATACTCCCATCAAAAGGATGTCTCAGTTGACTCTTTTTGCAAAAACCGAACAGTAAGGAGGGGGAAAAGAGTAAGGCTTTGAGCTTTTTGCTATTCTTCGTGAAGCTTGGACTTCCTCAACCATGTGCCTAAGATTTTAGTCTTTTTTCAGTGGGTACATTCCCATCCCCTCAGGTGGTATAGACCTGGGTTTGTTTGCAATATTTTGCTTTGTATTTATAGAGGAGGTATATAAAATAAATGTGCAAAAATTAAAACAAAGCATGCAGAAATCAATGACAAATATAACCATCATCATGCTGAAAAGAGGAGCGAAAAGGTAGAAGGGAAAGGGTACGTTTACACTATCAGAGAAATTCAAATTCCCGTCAGAAACAAGTCCCGATACTTAAGGCATGCACTCATGCCCTCTGCCGTCTGTCCCGGCGAATTCCAGCGCGGATGACCGGCTGTCCCGCAGGCAAGCCCGGAGCTGCGGGGGCTGGGTCGGTTCCTGGCAGCGCGCTGGCGGCGGTGGGCGCTCCCGGCGGCGCTCCGAGCCCGGCCGCGCCCGCAGCGCCGCTCCGCCCCCCCCGAAAACAGACAGGCAAGCCCAAACCAAAGCAAAACCCAAACAAGCGATGCTCTAACAAGCCAGAGAATGAACCTGGGGTGAATTCACCTTCCTCTGAACGGTGACTGGGGAGGGATGGAGTGGCACACAGGTACTCCCGGCTTTACCTGCCTGTGCAGATGCTCATTCCAGGACCTGACAGCAGTAACTATCTCAGTGGCTCACAAAAACCCACATATTCCTCCTAACTGTCTGCTACGAAGTCATCAGATTCCTGAGAGGAGCTGTCCTTGCTGCCACCATTTGATAACACTGCTCAATCAGATCTTAACATTGCAAAGAGAGCAAGGGCAGTGTTTTGGGGAAGGAGAAATCCTGCTTTTGGGGGGTGTAAGTGCACATGGGACATGCAGAACAACCAGCAGACATGATTGTACCCTGCCATTTGGTCATCTGGACAGGTCATTCTTTGCAAAAGCTGAAGTGCAAACTTTACGTGCTGGGCACAAAAATTGGTTATGCGCTCAAAAAAGGGTGGTGCTTTCTCCCCTGCACGATATTGCTCAGAAGACCAATGGCACAGGAAAATGACCTGGCTGGTTTGCTTCTTCACAAAATCAGAATAAGTTGATGTGGAAAGGACCCACAAGGATCACTGAAGTCCAACTCCTGGCCTGCACAGGACAGCCCCAAGAGTCACACCATGTGCCTGAGAGCATTGTTCAAACACTCCCTGAGCTCCCTCAGGTTTGGTGCTGTGACCACTTCCCCGGGGAGCCTGTTCCAGTGCCCAACAAGCCTCTGGATGAAGAACCTTTCCCTAATATCTAACCTAAACCTCCTTGACACAGCTTCATGCTGCTCCCTCAGATCCTATTGACGGCCACAAGAAAGTAGATATTGCTGCCTACCCCTGCACCTCTCCTTGTGAGCAAGTTTTATACCTCTTTTTTCTACATTTTCATAATAAAATTTAATTTTAGAAGCACTGTAACTGTACCTGATATGAAGGCATTGCACCGCTGTGTTTCACAGAGCCATAAAACTATTGAAAGGCACTTTTGGAAGCCACAGATTGCATTTGTCTAGCTGAAAGAAGAGTTAAGTTAGACCAGGCAGTTGAATGTCTTCTGCTATGAAGTTTTAGAAAACTCTCAGGTGAAAATTCCAAAGCATCTCTGCTTTTTTCTGTTGATTTAATGAATAAAGTTATCCTGGTTGGACTCTGTGTGTGTGAGCACAAGAAAAGCACACTCGAAGACCACCATGTAAGCTGTTGAGAAGCCACAGTACTGCTTTTCCAAAAGGTGATTTTCCAAACTAATGGCAAGGAAAACCTGATTACACAAGGTTAATACAGTTATTTTAATTATTGTCTTTTACATGTGCAGGTGCTCAATCTGATACCAATGATTTAATTTCACTTCCTTTGCAAGCTGCAAAGGGGAGCGGTCAGAATTTAAATATTCACATATTCCATGGGACAGAGGCTGCTCATAAACTCATAAGCAGAGACTTAACCAGGTTCTTACAGCAAAAACAAATTTAAGGTGCTATTAGAGACTGTCCAACAGGTGAAGCGTGGATATCCCAGCTGAAGGTGGCTCTCCCTCAGGATGAGAATACAACCTGTGGTTACCAGCTCTCAGAGGATTCACATCCCCATTGCCTCAGGGCAGAGTAACAGGGAGGGCTGGGCAGCAGGAGGCAGCATAAAACAGACATTATCTCTAAAAATATGGATATTCGTGCTATACACACACCCTGTATGGCCACTGTGCTATCAAACTAACCCTATGGACAGATTCTCATTTATCCTGATGTAAGCTCTCCAGGCAATGGAAACTTTGGGGTGTGATTAGCACTGTCAGAACAAGCAAAGAACCAGCACAAAGTCACACATGAGCCACCTGTCTGATCAGCAAAAAAGGTTGTGTTCAGGTCAGGCTTTAACTAATAAAAACAGTTTTAAAGGAGAATTGATTTTGAATGAAGTCAAACAGCCTGTTCAAAAATATCAGTAAGGAAAACCAGTTCTAGATTTTAATACTTACTACTACATTTTGAAGATGAAGTTGTCCAAAGCTGATTATATAAATCTCATTCACTGCCTTCTCGTGTAATAATGAGGTACAATTTCTGCAATGTGCTTCCTGTGATGCCACTTTCCTTTCTTATTTACACTGCTGGCGTACAATTTAAATCACACCTATCAGAATCTCTGCAAGCTAGATGTCTTCAGACCATCAACTAGGCCATGAACTTTATTTCTTTTTTTAATCTTAATAAGAAATCAGGCAGGATTACTTTTAATTTTGTGTTCTTAAGTGGCAGAACTGGAATCCTTCCCAAATCAAGTAGCATTAGGGGTGTTCTCTCTCTCCACCACTGAACAGACAAAGTGCCCTGTTGTAATTTCCTTCCTTTAAGCAGAGTTTCAGGAAGGATGGAAGGAGTGATGCAATTCTGCAAATTTCAGGCTTAATACTGACAGGACAGGATCATTGTTCAGGGTGATGATGATGGGTATAGGAAATTGAACCAGCTTCACTAAAGGATAACTTTTTCTCCTGTGGCAGTTGTATTTTTCAACAGTGGTCATTAATATCTAAAGCAAATAATGATTTAGGTCATATTTTTACTTTGCACAGGGTAAAAAAGTTTAAAGAATCTATTTTCCTTACTAGCCTAATCTCCCGTTTTCCTACTCTGAAACTGCCTGGCTCACCAACAAATTCTGCTCTCCTCCATGCACACATAGTTCCATAAAAGACAAATTAAAATAACTAAGCATTGCTTACATGAGTAAAAGGTGGCACGATTGGACACACAATATGGAGAATTGGGGATCAGATTCCTCTGATAAAAGATTCCTACAAACCCTGAATGAAAAGTTCAAGCAAATCAAATAAAGGGCTTTTTCTCAGAGAGCTACTTGCATGAACATGACATGTTCTTGTGTATCATGTGGACATAGATACTTTCAATGACAATGATACTGTGTTTGTCTCCTGGAATTAAAAAAAATACTTTATATTCTACAGAATCTTCTTATAACTTCTCATTTTTCTTTGTAACCAAACCCAACTAATTTTTAAGAGATGGATGCTTAATAACATATGCACAAAACTATCTCTGAGATCCCTGAAAACTCTGGTTTATTTAATCCATAAGATCTCACATGATGGATACAGACGTTATATCTTCCTGAACTTATAGTCCTTCTTTACATTTTAATCTTGTTCAGGAACACCTCCCATCATCAGGCAACTACATTACACTTCACGCTTTATGGACTAATCTTTATTCACAACCCCTTTTTGTTAGACTCATTTCTTTGGGAAAGCCATCCAGGAAGGAAGTTCCTCAGCATTCTGACTGCCCTTTCCATACACATCTTACATGCTTTTAACAGTGATAACAGACCAAGGGCACTCAGTTCCAGGGAGCTGGTATGGGGAAACATTATCCCCCTCATCCATTAGCCACCCCACGCAGAACCAAGCCTTGGGGTTTAAATTTAAGAAAAATCCCAGCCACTGAGCAGCCAGTGCCAAAACAACCTGTAAATGACATGTAACCTCTTCAAAGCATGAACTGTGAAAATAAAAGCCCAAAGGAATAAGTGACATTTTAGAAAAATAATTTCCTACCTAGTGATTAAGCTTTACCAGCTAGGGGTAAGTTGTGGTCACTGCAAGGTTGATTTATACCTCCTCAGAAAATCCACCTTTGGTATGCTGTGTGCTGTTAACAGCATTTGTGGTTTTACATTTTAAATGCCTTGGGTGTCTGGGTGGTGTCACCTGAGATTCACATGTGACAGGACAGTGATAGAACTGGAATACCAAATAAAGAGAAAAAAAAATTAGCAATTCAGCAATGCTTAGGTTTGTTTTCCACATTAACTTAAACTCATCAATGAAACGAGTCCTTATCCAAAAGGAGAACTTATGAAGTTATCAGTTAGGTTAGATCTACCATGTAAAATTTAAGCAAAGAAAAGAGCATTCAGAAAACACTGAAGGAATATTCAAACCACGACAGTCTTCACACTTTTCATCAAATCCGGCTTTATAGAATACAATTAACAACAAATTACTTTCTTATTGGATAACTAAAAGCCCTCTAGAACTGGCAGAATGAGGACTAGGATTTAAGTAAGCCTTCTTATGTTTATTAAGTTGGTGAGAAAGCAAACCCAATAAATTTAACGCAAAGAGCCTTCAATCATGAATTTCTCATGATGACTTTATAAGCGCTGAATATTCACCACCTAGAAGTCAATTTGCTGCTTTCAATGCCAGTTATTTCCAGGTTTGCCAAACTGTACAAGCTCTTTTAGTGACAGTTTATATTTCAGGGTTCAAAACCAGTCCCTTTTGTGCATATTAATGTGCTGGTACCGACAAAAGCAATCTGGTAACACTGACTCTGAATAACACAAGTTCAACAGTGAGGAACAGCATTGCCAAGATGAGTTAAAAGGAAGTACAACTCAAATAATAATTTTCACTTGAGTTGTGAATCCCAGGGAGACAGTCCCATTACAACACAACAAACCCAACAAAAATATGAAGGAAACAGGGACTGGGTAACCTTTTGATCTGGTTAACCATCTCTCTCCCTAACGAGCGTGCCCCAAGAAATGTGAAGAATTCTCATGGTTGGGTTGTCACCCTCTGGACAGAAAGGCTTCTCTGCCTTTTTTTTAACTATTAGAATAGAAAACATAAACCAAAAAGGGCCACTATGTCAATCATATAGTGGCAAATCTGCTGCAAATGTATATTATACAGGCAATTAAATTTTTATCCCAAGATACATACACAAAAGCCAGATGAAACTGTTTCTATAGTTTACTACAGAGATGCCTTGCAAATCTGATGATGAAATATTTTAAGGAGAAAGGCAATATGCTCTTGGATGACCCTGCTTGGCAGGAAAGTTGGACTGGATGAACCACTGTGGTCCCTTTCACCCTTATCCATTCTGTAATCCTCTGTAGTAAGTCCTGATTAATTTGGTGGTGAACAGGCTTAAGGCAATATATATAAAATATTAATTTTATATAAACGTACATAAATACACACATGTCAAATTATGTTTTTTATTGTCCATGTGTTGGGTATATCTTAAGATTAATGTGTCAATTACTGTTGCAGAAGACAACAGTAAATTGCTTAATTGCTTCTGCTGTATGTAAAGTTGTTCTTTTTCTTGGGCAATTTACTGTCAAAACATGCTGAACTCTGCTAGATCTGAATTGAGGAGTTGAATAATGTTCAGCTAACACTCTACTGCCAGGTCTTGCTAATACAATCAAGAGGCTGTGCAAACATTATAGAGTAATAGTTCAGTTTTAGATATTCTGAACATGATGCGTTTTAGTCTCTGTTGAAGCAGGGAGAGTCTGGAAAGTATTTTTGACAATGCTTTGGATTAAATTCTCAGTCATTCCAAGGACCAAGGAAGACTGCATAAGAAGCAGCTGAGGGCCTGTATACACACACATATTATATACTGCATAAAAGATATCTTGTAAAGATGTACATTATTTTCAAACCTTGGAAAACAGAGATCTACTGTAAGATAATGTACAAATTTAGATACAAAGTTAAAAGCTCTGCAGACTATTTACAGTGATAACAAGAAACATGCAACAATGAAGTAGTCACCTAAGTACTTTTGAAGGAACTACGAAGACCACTGGTCATGGAAACCAAAATATACTCTTTATTGACTTGAGAATCACCAAAAGAAGCATATAAAGACATCATTTTATGACTTGTTTTCCTATTGAATTAGCATATTGAAAAATATTGAAATTATTGAATTAGCATATTGAAAATATCGGAAAAGTAATACACTTAACCATAGTGACCAAGGGGAACAATGCAAAAAGTATTCATTGAAATTTGTATACTCCAGCAAGAGAATAATTGTTATTCCTGTTTAGCTTCTGCTCAGAAATAAAGATTGATTAGATGAAATTAATTTTTCCACAAATAACATTCTTTGTGGATTTTTCTGGATTATGATGATAGTAAACTACACAGTAAGTGGTCTCCTTTAGCAGTTAAGGCTGACTAAAAATCAGCTGCACTGACATATGTTACAAATAAGACCATGTTATTTGTCTCTGTTGAGTGTCAAGCCTAATATCATTCAAAAAAAGTTTTCAGCTGTGATTTATAATTTTGTTACCCAGAAGTCTAGGGACCAGTCTTTCTCAATGTCAGTTATGAATGCAATCTGTAGCTTGTACATATAAGACACTGAAGTTTTGTTTTGAGTGCAGAATAAAAGTCTGAATTGAAAAGTGATTTCAGTAAGATTCCTCTTCATTAAAGAAACAGAGGCAATATTTCACCTAGGGCCCACGGCATACTTAACCCAGTCCTTCCAGCAACAAAGCACTCTGTCTCACTTCCCTTGGAGAATGCTGCACACTGTGGAGATACTCCTCACTTTATTTCCATCCTCTGATAGAGCCATGTCTGCCTGAGAGCCAAAGACCTATCTTTTTAAAATATGTTCCAAAGGGCTGCAGAATGCAGTGTCTGCCAGCAGCAGTAATGCTTGCGTGAAACCTCCAAATTCCTTGTGTGGGGCTTCATTTGGGGTACATACATAGGTGTAATTAACAAGTCTCTACAGTCTTCATCTCATGAAATATGAAATACCACAGATACCATTAGCTCTATTAACACCAGTGGATTTGCTAGCTATTTTGTATTATTCCCAAAGCTGGTACCTATCAATAGCTGTAGGATTCATAAAGACCTGGAAAACAAAAAAAATAGCTGCAGTTCTGCTCAGGAGCTACAGCCCTTTACAGGTACAAAACCTCTGTAAATCAATTTGAAGGCACCAAGGGTCCATGTAATTGAAGCTAAAGGTAATAATTCCTTGGATGAAAGGGGCCAGAGGGACAACTTTGCAAAAATAAGGCAAATACTTAAGAACTGTAACTATTAGTCTATGTTAGTTATTAGACAAACAAATCCTTTTCCTGTCAATAAACATCTAAAATGAGCTCATTATTACCTATCAGCAAATGAAGAGGTTCTGTTGAGATTCAAAGGCAAAAGACCTTTCAGCTTTTATACCCCAAAACTATTCCCAGCAGGTAAAGCAGGTGGAAGAACTGCATCTCATCACTGTGAGATGAACTGTGACTAAGTCTAAGTCATTCCATTTCTATCACAGCATCTGCAGTTTTCAGAAAGCTTTTGGCAAAAATCCCTCAGGCTCCTAAGGAAATAAAATTTCTATTGATACTTAATGTTCAGAAATTAATGATGGCATACACAATCACTTGCCACAACACAGGGAAGTTGCTGTTCTTCCAGGGCATCTGGGCTATGACCTGACAAGAACCAACAGGGACAGATAGGGAGTTTGCAAACAAAAGATTTGCTTTGTAAGGCCACAATTACACAAACTCACTCAAGATGGTGCACTCAGTACGAGTGATTACAGTTCAGAGCCTATGCTGCACTGCTAGCTGATTTTCATTTGAGTGAGGGGCTGAAATCACAGAGTAGATGAGGCTGAAAGAGACCTCTGGAGACCAAGCAGTCCAACACTCCTGCAAGCAGGGTCAGCTACAGCATTTTGGTCTTAGCCTGTATTCAGCTGGGGTTTTGTATCTCTAAGGAGATCTCCACAGTCTCTGTGGTCACTGTTTTACCTTTTTCACAGACAAAAAAGTTCTTTATATTTTGAGGTGGAATCTCCTTTGTTCCAGCTGGTGTCCATTGCCTTTTGTCCTGTCACTGGGCACCACTAAGAAAAGTCTGGCTCCTTTTTTGTCCATCCCACGTCAGGTATTTTTAGATAGAGAGATCTACACAAGATCCTTTCTCCAGGCTGAAGACTCCCAGCTCTTCCAGAGTTTTTGTACCATAGATGCTCCAGTCCTTTAATCACCTTTGTGGCCCTTCACAGGTTTCACTCCAGTTCATCCACATTCCTTTCACACCAGGTCACTCAGATCTGGATCCCACATTCCATGTGTGTCTGATCAGTGAAGAGGAGAAGCATCACCACCCCAGCTTGCTGACAACACTCCTCCTCTTGCAGGCCAGGACACTGTTGGCCTTTTTTTCTGCAAGGGTCAGCTGCTGGCTCATCCATCTTGGTGCCATCCAGGACCCTCAGATGCTACTCTCCAAAGCTGTGCTCCAGCCACAGCCTGTTGTAGTGCCTGGGGTCATTCTTCCTCACATACAGGACTTACTTTGCTTTTGTTGAACATCATGGTATTCCTGACAGCCTATTTCTCCAGCCCCTTTAAGCAGTAGCCTAACCATTAGCTGCACAGTATCTTCTCTTGCTCCTGATTCTTTTGCAAGTTCCTCAGGCTACGACAGCTTCCTCACTCAGTTTTGGACTGCCATCTTCCCTCCTGTCTTGTTCCTTTTTAAGGCTGTCCTCCCTAGGCTGGCCAACCTGGGCAAAGATGCTTTTGCCTCACACTTGAAACCTTCCAGGGCTCAAAAAAATAAAAAATCAAGAGATCAAATGAAAAAAATATTAAAATTACACAAAATAAAAGCAAAAAACCAGTTTTCAAATACTTTTTCTGAGTGATACAATAAAGTTTGAGTGATGAAGAATGTGATATGAGGGGTATAACATGAGATATATTTGTTTTACATGTATGTATGTTTGCAAAATGAACACATAAGACTTTTATCTTTGCTTAAAAGCCCATTGTGCAGATAGATGATTGAATCCCAGGTCCCCTACCCACTGTGGTCCTGTAACAAATGACGACAACTGTTAATATCTTAGCTCTGCTGGCACTGTCATTATTACTGGCATTATGTCTCCAAGGTCTTTATGCATCCCTACAATATGCCTTTATAATCTTCAAGTACAGCTTTAGACTGCATCATCTGCCAAAATCAGGTTCTGAGGCTCCTTATAGATCTCCTCATGTGAGCTCTATGTATGAATGAGCCAGTTAACTCAAAGGTAAAGTGGTATCTTTTAAGGAGATTTACTGTGAGTGGAGATGCATCATTATTTGTCGCTGTCAGCCTGAAAAGAGCTTAGTGTTGGTATCAAGGATACAAATAAGATGCAAAGTGGTTTTCGTTGACAGCAAAAAGCTAAACCTGTGTGGCTCAGGTTAAAAATGCAAAGCACATTTTAGAGTGCACTGGGTACTTAAAAATAAAAGAAAAAAAGAAAAAAAATATCATTTTCCCAGGGCATGTTACACAAATTTAGTCTAGAATAATGCTACATGTCAGATGCAGCCATGCTTTTGCAGCTGAATTTTAATGCTGCCTTTTCTTTCTTCTGTCTCACCCTACCAGGGGCCATTCTCCTTTGAAAACTACTTCTCTCTTACAGATTGCTGCTGCTACCTTGTCACACCCCCTCCTGCCTCCATCTGCCACTGCCTCCTCATGGGCCATCACTTCTCGCTGACTTCAGCCTGGGGAAGAGAAAAAAAAACCCCAAAGGAGCTCTACTTTGCATCCTACCTCTAATAATGCCATAGCTCTTCAGACAGAAACAGGGATACGTGTACATCTAAAAGAGTGTCTCTAAATAAAATGAGTCAAGCACAGTTCAGGATTACTCTCTCCACACAGATGAAGGAGGGTGAAAAGGCAAGATTTCCTTATGGTTCTGCTGTAGATCCCAGATGCCATGGTAGGGAACAAAAAGGCTCCTGCAATTTTCAATAGCCTCTGTCACGGCTGGCACCCTGCCAGCCTGTGCCAGACACCGGCTGCTGAGCCCACTGCGGATGCGGGGCTGGAGCAGAATGGCCCAAGGAAACCAAAAATGAAGAAAAGGCCATCAGGGCTGGAGACAAGGAGCCAGACAGAGTCAGTAGAGAAACAGATATTCAAGGCCATAAGTGGGTCAGGGGCAAAGTGGAGAAAGGGAAAGAAGGTAAGATCTGCAGTACTGCTATGCACTTCACTTTCTCCCAGTGCAGGCTCCCCAGCTCTTCCATGCATTTCCCATACCTCACTTTTAACTCCTAAAAGGGTTGTTTTACAGCAGCCATAGTGACTTCCTTTTGGGTTGTATTTTGCTGATGAAATTCCTCAGAACTTTTGCTTCCTCCAAATCCCACTTTGCCTCTCAATCTCTACTCTGTAGCAGCCTCACAAGGGAGAAAACTTCATCTCATTCCTGAAAGTTTTCAGTGACTGAAAACATCGTACATGGAACTATGGAGGAGAGCAAAAAAAAAAATTACCAGCCAAACACCAACTTTGTTAGAACTGTCTTTTCTCAAAATGCAGCAAGACATCTCCTAAATAAAACTATCCCTCACATACTCCACTTTCTATACAAAGCTGTCAGCTCACTGGACTGCTGTCCAGACAGGGCTCTGAAAAAGTGTTCTGAAAACACATGTTGCCTGGAAAACACAAGAAAACTTAAAAATAAAGCAAGGTAATAATCCTAATACACTTTTATTACACCTTCTGATAAAAACTTCAAAATATTCAGACCAGAATTTATTTGCAAGTAACAAAAAAGGCATTCAAATCCAGAGATTCAGCACACTATGCTCTCACTCTCTTCTCCAAGTTTGATCCCTGCTTATATATAGCCAGTCTCCTGCTGCTGTACGAGCACAGCAGGCTCCCAGCCTGCTCCCTGCTCACATGGAGAAGGCTGCCCTGGAACACCGCGTGCTCCCGGAGGCATTACCATAATCTCATTTAAGGCACGGAACGCTGGGGCCATGCTCAGCACCAGGAAAGAATTTCTGTAGCAAGGCAGAGGGAGCAGCGGGCATTTTGTCACCCTGAAAAGGCAAGGCCGTCCTGTTCTGACAGCCGCTGCCTACAGCTACCTCCTCCCTCCCCTTTTAAGTTGTTATGTGCGTGTAACCACAGCATGAAATGTCCTTCCTCACATTTCTAACAGAATTGGAGGCAGAGGTACAGCCATGCATTCTGCTCTCTCCATCCCAGCTGCCCATCTCCAGCAGACAGGGGGGAGCACCCTGCTGGATGGGAGCACCATGGGTAGGTAGGCTCCGTTTCCAAAGGCCTGCTTCTAAATAACTGTGCCATTTACCCGCTCTCTTTGCTGAGGCAGCAGAACATGGATATGCACTCCTTACAGGGGCCTGAGCTCACTTCTGGCATACAATAAATCAAGCCGAACAAGCACCAAGACATCAAATTGTAACCTGAACCAGCTGAGCTGGGGCACCTTTTTGTACTCCTAACAAACCTCTGTACTGGAAGCTGACCAACAGATAAAGAAAACTAAACTCTTACAGCACAACATCAGAATCAAAACAACACACACGAGAAAAACATAAGAACTACAGCTCAACAATCATCTTTCTCTATTCCCATCGCAAAATAGGTCCAGGATGGCTGCAGTAGAACAAGAGATAAATTGCAAGAGAAAGATGAGGACACATCCTTCACCCTCAAGACTATTTTCTCATTAGTACATAATATTTCAATTCCATTTAAGATCCTTGTTTTTATGGTACCAGATCATTTGATTAATCTGAAATTAGTCTAAAATAACTTCCTCTGAAATACTTTTCAGTGTAATGCTTTATCTCTTGATTAAATATTGTTCAGCAAAGAACTTGATACGTGGCATCACTGAGCATGCTGTACTAGAAATCTGGTTAATTAAGGGTTTTTTTTATTATGTCATTTTCAGAAAACTTGAAAGGATCCCAAAGTCTAAAATTAAAGTACTACATGAGATTCTTGAGTGGCCCGTTCTTGTCCACCAAACGCAAAATAAGCCGCCTGTATAGAAACCATGTTTTTCTGGCTGTGCAACCCCAGAAAGCTGCTCCTTCCCATTTCCCCCAGCCTGCTCACACCCCACAAGCAAGACACAGTTATTCCACAGGATCTCTCCTCTTCTCTTGTTCTGGATGTTACACTTTGCTCTTTGAAGACACACCTTTGCGTCAGATCCTGGATGAATTGTTTCCTGCTGGAAGGGATATGTTAAATTTTTGCCCCAAGACGAGGCTGGCAGTGATGAAGGAGGAGGCTCCTGAAGCCCATCCTCTGACCCACTGCAGGAGAACAGTGCTCATCACTCACAGGCAGAAGTCAGGACAAACAAAGGGCTGTTTGTACTGCATCTCCCATCAGCCCTCCCTCCCTCTTCTCATCCCTGCTAGCTCTAGCTCTCTCTGGGTACATCTCAAAAGATACCGCTGCCAAGAAAGTGGAAGGGAGTGAACCAGAAGATAAAGGTACGTTTTGCTCCTGAAATTATCCTTGACTACCTGTTCCTTCTAGTTACAGACTACAGAATTCGAAATACATATGGGAACATGCAGAAGAAGATTTGGGAGAAGCTGTTATATTGCAGGCAAGAGGTACCATTCAAGACAGTTGCATGGCTGGGATCCAGATCAAAATAATTCTTTTACTATCTTGCTTTTCTTCGAAGTTGGATACTACATATGAACATCTGAAGTCACTAAATATACTATATTGCCTTCCAGTGCTCAATATAATATGCAGAGAGGTGTCTTCACGATGAATTGCTGTCTTAAAGAAAACTAATTGGGGTTTAATGAGAACTCAGTTTCTGGAAAGAATCATGGTATTGATGACAATTACAAAGCAGTAATTCACAGAATTCGTCCTCAGTGGAATAGTTGCTGTCCTTACAGTGCACCAACTGTTCAAGCAAAATTGATTTAACAATTTTTTTAAATGGAAAAAATTCTTCAGGATATTATCTGTTATGCAGTTCTTGTGTAATGATTTTTTAGTAATGCACTAATAAACCTAAGTACTAACACCTAAATACTAAATACTCAGCATTTTAAAGGTGGTTGTGGAAAGCAAACTTGACAAATAAATAAACACTAAAATACATTTTTATGTGAAATAATTTTAATATATATATATGCTTTTGAAGTGCAACTTGTTAACCTGGCACATACCACTGGACAAAGTGGAAAAGAACATACACCAAAAGTGTACCAATTAATGTATTTCTTGCTTTCAACATTAGGCAACTAGAAATACAACCTATTTGAGGAAAAAAGAAGGATATATTTAATGAGGGATTGATATTTTTAATGGTTGATAGACCAACCTAAAAATATTTCTATTTTCCCAACCACGCAGGATCTCTAGAAGTGCCAAAATACACATTTTGTGCCATTTCTCAGTTTTCTCTCTTTCTAACACCTGAGCTCCTACTGATACTGTGTGACCTTTAAAGGACATCACTTCTCATGAACTATTACCCTGCTGTTCTTGGACAGGGAGGCTGAGACTTGGGGTTTTCTTTTCAGTCTGATTACCTCTGCATCTAGCGGATCCAAAGACTGGATGGTGCCAAATTGCCTGGCAAGGTAATTCAAACACTTTCAGCTGAACAAGCAGAGACAGCACTAATTCCTGACTCATCATGCATATTCCCAAACTAACCATTTTCCTTTAGGAAAAGCTCCAAATTATTTCAAAGCACTTGTATTCCCAGGTGCATTTGGTGTTAAACCTTACATCACGTCAAAATAATCAAAATAATTAACTGAAAAAGAATTTATGCACATGCCAGGAGCTCATTTTCAGTATTTTTAGATGGCTTTACTCCTGCTAGAATTTGAAATTATAAAATCTTGATAGAGCAAGCTGGTCAGGCTTAGCATGCCTGGCATTGCTGTCTTTTCAGAAGGCTTTATAAAAGAAAGAACTGTAAGAGGATGCTTGCTGGCAATGAATGAGTCTCTGAGCCACATGAGCGATTGGATTTGTTCATGACATTTTCCTGACTTGTTTTATGAGAAAAGCCTATCTTCTGTGCTATGCAACAGCAGACAATGCTTTTGACACTCATTTTGAAATAAACATGCACATACTAGCTCTGCTCTTTACCCAGGCAATCAGTGACACTCCAACATCTGTTCAACTGCACTCAGGAAAAGAAGTTGCAGCAGTTTGTCAGACAGAGATGCTGCATCTGAAAGGTCTGCATCGATCCTGTGCAGGGAGCTGATGAAACACTTCAGCTCCTTGGCAATCTGTCATCTGCAAATAGGGACTGTTCTCCCCCAGGAAAGAAATACCCGTTTGAAGAAAGGTCTTTTGACATAAATTTTCTGTTTGCTTATGATCTGGGAAAAAACCAAACCAAACCAAAACCAGAGGAAATATTTAAGCAGAAACAAAATTATAATTTTTTTTCCTGAATAATAACAATGTTTACCACTGGTAAAATGCATAACTGGTCAGAGGAGCTGTCTATCCATAGCTCTCCAGCATGCTGACTTAACTAATACTGATTTTGGCACCCACCCATAGAAACCCTCCTGATGACACACTACAGCAATATCCTCTTATTTTTTTAAATGGCAAGTAGTGAGTTACAGAATCACCTTAAAAACTGTAGGTCGTGATTTTTGAATCTAGCAATTTGACAGTGTATAGAGAATGCACCTATTTTCAGGATGAATGTGCCTATTTTTCAGGAAGTGAATTCCTACAAATTTTGGGGAGATAAGTGGCTGGCAAGAGATTCAAATGAGCATTTTGGTTGAACTCCAGGTAGGAAAAGATACCTGAACTATTAGAAATTAAAAAAATGTTCACAAGAGCAAGGTATCATGAATGCCTCATCCTCAGTAGAAGAGCACAGAATAATCCAATCACAGGAAACAAAGGCATAAACCCGCTGCTTCCTTATTTTCTCTTTCATGGAAATTTTCTTCCATTAAATACTTAAATAATTAAGCCAAACTATTTGAACAGAAGATTAAATTGTACTCTCTGACACTGGCATTTATCTAGGTATAGTATCAACAAATCTTTTCTCTTTAAGCATTAAACTTCTCTGAGCAGAACCCTCATAACTAAAGTGTTTATACTCCTACAAAATAAAACCATTAATATAATAATAGAGATCCTACACTCAAGTCTGAAAAACACCAGGCAGTGTTTACTTTATTTGAGTAGTAGTTTTGAGGTCTAAAACTAATAAAGACAATATGTTATTCAATACTGCACTCTGAGGTAATTAAAAATAGATCCCCAAGGCTCCATTACTAGTAGTTTATAGGAATCTTCTACTCAAAAGTTCCCATACAAATTCATGGAAACTAAAAGGAATTATTCAATGAATTTTGCTTCTACAACTGAAGCAAAAAAAAAAAAACCAAAAATCCAGAAGAGCTTATTCTTACTTCACTCATGGTCTTTAATATATTGGCCACTTTTTAATGTTTTATTTCGCTACTGATGTAAATAAACCCCCAAGTTTGAATATAAAAATAAATAACAAAAAAAAAAAAAATCTTTGAGATGTTGCATTTTATCCCTAATATGAATCTAAATTTCCAGATTTTCTTAAATGGCGTTTTATTAATTGGCTGAAGAAATGGAAGATAAGATAGCTATGGTGGCAAGAAAACTACCTGAGAAAAATGACTAAAAAATACTGTAGATTAATATATTTAAAATTTTACTGTTTGTTTTTCAAGTGTGATCTCAAGATTTTTACAAAGTAATTCATATTGTAGTCACATCTACAGCTGGCATAACACATTTTTTTCCTTATCTAGATAATAGCTCTACAATCTTAACTTCACCTTTGATAGTCTTTGATTAGGTATTGTCTCACACCTTGTTATTTTTGGGTTAGCCCATTCTAATCTTCAGCCCCACAATGAAGACCAGGGCTGGCCCATAACGTCATGTCAGGGCATCAGTTCCAGAGAGCCAACAAGATGAAGGACAGCAAAGTCCTCCTTAACTCTCACACAAGAAAAATGCCTACACAGGGAGAGTGCTGGGCATTCTTCATTCTCATTTTCAGAGCAGAAATCCTATTTAAATTCAGTTAAGATAACAGATCCATTTTGTTTGAGCATGAGGAAAGGTAAAAAACCCACTCTCCTAATAGCAATAAAAACTCAGTTGAAACGTTGTTCAAAAACCTA
This sequence comes from Pyrgilauda ruficollis, assembly GCF_017590135.1. Taxonomy (NCBI): domain Eukaryota; kingdom Metazoa; phylum Chordata; class Aves; order Passeriformes; family Passeridae; genus Pyrgilauda; species Pyrgilauda ruficollis. The sequence continues at coordinate 11,333,789 of NW_024526599.1, read as the reverse complement.
ATTTAAAAGTGAATGGAAGTTCAAGGATCCAAAGCTTTGTGGCATGGTCAGACTGTGCAAAGCAGCACAGAAGCAGAGCTCATTTTAAGCAAAACAATGGAAAGCCTAGTGGCCAGCAGGAGAGTTTTGCAAGGGATAATTTATCCCACCTTTTAAAAAGCCAGTTAAACCATAATGACCTCCAGTAGCAAGACTCAACTAAGCAGTCTGCAGTACTAAAAAAACCCAATAAAGAAGATTCTCCCTAATGCTGTATCATACCAGAGCACAGCACGTGGCAGCACTGCAGACAGCTCCGGCTTCCTCAGCTGCTTAATGCCTCAGTTTCTCACACAGCCCACGACACAGGATTCAATCAGCAAGTAGTTTTTCCACAATTTTGATGGGGAAGGATACTATTTATTTTATGTGAGTGACTCTTGTTTTGACAGGCAAAATGGCCAGGGAGGCAAGGACACACACCCAGACATCTCCCCCTGGTTTGGTAGCAATCGATACAATCACTTACATCTCCAAAAAAGCACGGCCAACTCAAAGCAATTTTCTCAGGGTGAGAGGCCAAAGAAACAACAAAATTGCCAGCATCAGAAGCCTCAATTCACAATGAAAGGATTCCCAAGGTTGTACAGAAAGCAATGAATATCAATTCTGCTGCGATATTATTTACCTCCTAGGAGAAAACACTCTCCAGCACTCAGGCTCAAATGACCGAAACTTCATAGGAAAGAAAAATGCAAGGCAGGAAGCAAATGAAGGAAAGAGCTCTGTTCAGCAGCAATACTGTGTCACATACCTCGTTTCTCTTTAGCACCCTGCTGTGGGAAGCTTGGCAAAAATGAAGATGATCTGGGTGCTGCTGCTGCTGCTGCTGCTGAGCACCCTCCCGGGCACCCCCGCGGTGCCTTCCCGGCGCCCTTCTTGTTACAAGAGGGCCCTCAAGGACCACAGCTGCCACACCATCCCCGAGGGCAAGGAGAACCTCCGACACGTGGATGATGGTCTGCAAGATCACTTCTGGGAAGGCAAGGGCTGTGAGGTGATCTGCTACTGCAACTTGAATGAATTGCTCTGCTGCCCAAAGTAAGATCACACTCATTTCATGTAAACTCGCATAGCTCTTCACAACTGCCCGTTATATTTCCATCATTTTACAGTTTCCATACATGGAATAAGATATCATTTTAAAGCAATTCCTCATTTCAGATGGTTTGAAATTACTCAAGATATAGCCAATTTTCTGTTACTGTCAGTTTTGAGGATTTGTTTTTCAGGGGCTCACACAGGACTTGCTTAGCATATTTTGTAAACCTCCCTGTCCTATTGACAGGGACTTCAGCATTTGAATCACCCAACTTTTGACTGCTCTGTTTGATCCCAACTAAGAATAACTACATCAAACATTCACAGCATTTTACAATTAAGACATTTTCAGGACCACAAAAAAAACCTATTTCATTTCTGTTCCATGGAAGAGAACTGTACTGCTGTTCTAAAGTGCACACACATAAGTCAGTTGAACAATTCTGTAAAAATAGCTGTTAAAAGCAGTACAAGCAGAAAAAGCAAAGGAGGGGCACAGGGGTTCACACACACTTGTGAAGGCAAGGCAAAGACTGAGCCCAAGAACACCAACACCTTCCTGGCTTGCTCACACTGCTGACAAAGTTGAACAGTGAAGTTCTCACTGAACTTTGGTTTTTGTTGTTGTTACATAGAAAGAACATAACTGAGTTAAATAAACACCATCAGCCCATACTTGTTTTAGGTAATAAAATGTATTAAGAGATATTATTTCATTCAGCTTTTCAGCAACATCTTTTCTTCAGTAAATTTGGATTGGAAATATCAGCAGTTCAAAACTTACTAATACTTCAGAGGCACCAAAATGTGATGGCATTATATAGGCAAGCAAAAATTCTTTTTTATATGTGCTTCTCTTAACACTCATTTCTCAAGTCCCCTAAAATCCAGTAAAGGCAACTTTTCAGCATTCCTGTAGGGGACTCAAGTTGAACCAAGCAGGAAAGACTTCTGAAGTTAAAAATCTCACATTCAAACTAAGAGCAGGGTTTAAGTAAGATTTTCATCTTTCCCTAAAACCAGATATGGTGTCCTCACCCTGAAGCACACTTTGGGTCTCTAGCTTCAACCTTTGAGCAGCATAGTAAAGCTCTTCCTTTGATACAAATACAGAAGAAAATACTCCTTCCACCATCCTGAGGTACACAAGACCTGTTTTGCATCTGTGCTCTCGGGACAAACTGCACTAAAACAGTATGTCTGCACACACCAAAGTCCTTTATTTTGATCATATAACCTATTTGGTAAGTTTATTTTCTCAAAGTTAAAATAGCAGGGTGGAGTTCTGCAAGCTGGTCAGCCAGTGAAGGTCATTGCTCCCACAGCAGGCTAGCAGAGGTAGAAATGCAGTATCTTCATCCAGATCTGCAGTTGCATTTGCATTGCTGGAAGGAGATCCCAGAAACACAGTAATCCCACATACATCATGATCCATGCTAAAAAATATCCACAGCAGGAAATGCATGTCATATTAAAGCATGAATAAACTAGTGATCTAATTGTTTAAACATGTGATCCTATCTTTCAGGGATATTTTCTTTGGACCAAAGATATCTTTTGTGATCCCCTGCAACAGTCAGTGATTCAAGTCTGCAAGTGAAGATAACAGACATCATTCTACGATCATGTAATAATGTTTTCAAGGGTAAAACAAAATTACCACCAACAAAAAAAACTTCCTTTCTAATCACAAGCCACTGCCTCACTTTACACTGTAAAAAGAATTTCCTTTCTATACCTTTATGGAATATCAAATACCTAAGATGTTTTCTTTTCAAATCTGGTGCTGACCTAATTTCCATAAAGCCATTTCCATGGTTTAACAGACTGTACAAGCTCTTAATGTAGCCTAATATTGCATACCCCAGCAAAAAGCATAACTCTTCTTACTCAGCATAATATCTTTAGTCTGGACAAAGAAAGTTCAAGCCTAAGCCTTCATGTTGTTAGGAACATGACTCTCAGAGCAACTTATGGCAGTGCAGCTTCCTATTCTATTACTGCCATCGCACTTTTAATGTAATTTTAAGCTCTAGCCACTCAATCCCTGGCACTTCCGAAGAGAGGCTCCCATGTTCTGTTTAGGCATCTTAAAATACCTGCACATACAAAAGGCCTGTATTTCCATATTTGAAAGTATTTCTCTGGAACAAAGCAATAGTAAAAATTGATATTAACAGTACTGAAGCACAGTTGGGTCTTAAGTCTAACTGGTCACCTGCCTTGACTATGCAATCTCTAAACCCTTAAACTGCTTAATCTTAGCAGTGAACATTTAAACATATTAGAACAACAAATTTTTAATTCAAATTTTGAAATACAGTACTTCAAAGTAAGTTAAAATGCTGGCTTTTTTAGGCTAGCCCTGTAAGGCAACAGCTACAGAAAGCACAGAAATAATCATCTTCATATTTAAGAGGTATTGTGATCTGAGATAGAAACAGAGACATAAATTTTGACCATTTTTCTGTTACGTGGCAATCTGTATTGGCAGGTGTTGAGAGGTGACCACATAATTTTAAGCAGAGTCACCTGAACAAGCCAGGCTTACAGGCAGCAAGCCTGACTTGCTGCTTTACACATATAAACTCTTCAGCTATCAAGCCAGTCACATGGAAAGTGTGCAGTACTGAAGGAACTGTGCAGTCCTCTCTACTCAAAAAATGCACTGTTCACCTAATAATCTTACACGTTGGCCCAAACTGCGACCACCAGCTTCCCATGCTTCCTTCATGTGTCAGTATGAAATATCACCATGACTGTTCTTCTTGTTAGTAAACAAGGGTTGGATACTGGATGAGGTGGTGATTATACACAGCCAATAATAAATGTTTCAAGTAAATTTTTTAAACCCTTGTTTGTGTAATTATTCAAGTAGATTAATTTGGGCTTCCTACCAAATAATCAATTGATAGTAAAATAAACCCCATAACTCTGGCAACCCAGTGAAAATATCCCAAGTTACTGCACTGTGAAAAAAACCCCCTATGGTATGTGCTCTTCTGTAAAGTCCTCTACAAGCTTCTAGGGTAGGTAAACTTCTGTTTGTGCCATCTAGCTTCTACAAGAATCATGCTGCATGTGCCTGGCATTCACAGCTTTGCGAAACAGCTGTAGCAAAAAAAACCCTTAAGGCAGATACAAAACTAGGTACTAAATTTTGTGGCTTTCAGTTAAATTTCTTCCAAGACTCCTGGAAAATCCACAATCCAGAATCCAAAACTTTGCACTTCCCACATGCAGCAAGATAAGAGTCACTTAAGTTACTACTTTAAAACTGACTTTCCATAGAAACTTGCTTTTGTTTCCAAAAAAAAAGTTTGTTTTCCCCACTCTTCTACAGGTCCTGCCAGGCCTAGGTGAAAACATTCAACCCTGTCATACACTCAGAAAAAACCCCTTTATCCTTTGGATATCCTATCCCTGACTAGGTTCCCTGGCTTTTTATGCAATTTGCACTTTGAAGGTAAGCAGCTTGAATGTGTGCAAAGGACATTTAGTAAACAAATTGACAGTCCCTGTAGTGAAATGGCCATGAAAATGTATCTTCAAAGGAGCACCAATTTTAGCTGTCACCAGCTACATATCACTGTCTTGAACTTAGGCCAGCACAGCAGAACTGCATTGTGGAAATACATAAAGCAGTACAAGTGAAAGAAATCATACTACTGGGAGATATTGGGAAAGCAGCCAGTTTGAGGTTAGGGTTTATCATCACTCAGTTCTATGCAAGCGCCACAGGTCAGAAAAAGCAAAGGGAGGCATCTTAGTTGTAGTGATGACTGCAGAGTAGTAATTTTCAAAAGAACTCGAAAGACTAACATCAAGCAGATTAGATCACAAACATACTGCTCTCTTATTTTTCCCAAATTAAGAGAAAGCTTATAAACATCTGCTAAGGTTGGGAGTTGAAATGCATGCTAACTGAACAAGCTGAAGCCACATCCGCCCCAGCTTTAAGATGAAAACTATTTTCCCTCAGCTTTTTATTCAGCCTATGTGCACAGCTTTAAGCAGAAAGAAATCATATTCCATACACCACACATTTAGACTGGCACAATAGTTGCAATACAAGAAGTCATTCATAATACCATCTTCAACATCAGAGTTTTCTAAGACAATCAATTAAAAGCCTAAGTATTGCTGGATATTATTCTCCATAAGTTACCATGAGTTTTGGGTTTATTGAAAGGGGGTTATTCCTTTTCAACAGGCCTGAGCTAATCCATGCCCTGAAAAAGACACAGTGTGCCTGTTAGGAGAGGCTGCATTGACCCCACACAGGCTCAACTCTCATTCTCCAATTAAGTTCTTAGCAGCAGTCCCCGCAGACAAATGGAGAAGGCAGCAGGTAAAGGATTTCTTACGGAGTCAAAGGACTTCTCAGCACAGCAAGCTGCAGCAGTCTCTTCATCTGTACTTACAGCTTTGAAATTCGAGAGCTGCATTTTTTTCCATTTTAATACAGGAGCAGGAAGGCCTCAGTGCTTGCAAGCACGTATCTCAGCAATGACAAATGAATAAACAAATCAGAAAATCCTCCAGTACTTGTTTCCAGAGGGGAAAAAAAGAAGTGTTACTCAGCCATTTCTGCCCAGCTAAGAACAGAACTGGCACTTAAAGCCTTTTACCTTAGGAAAAAGAACCTATTGCCAAGTCTGCTACAGCTTTTTTTTTAAAGGCATTGCATCATGAGCACTTGAGATACATTTATAAATACATCCTTGGCACGTGTTAATTGAAAAATACTTTAATATTAATTACATAGTTCATCAAAGCTTAACTATTAGGTACAAGTATCATAGAATCACAGAATATGCTGAGCTGGATGGGACCTGTCAGAATCGAGTCCAACTCACTAAAATTACAGACACACCCATTTGAGCAACAATATCAGTGATATTTATTTAAAATACTTTTGCTGGGGAAATTTGTTTCATAAGAGATGGTTTTCAAACAAATCAGCAAGGTTATGAAAAATAAAACAGACAAACTCTCCCAGGAGAAAAAGTTACAAAGAAAGCTTTTGCATATCAACAAAACCTCAGTCTTTTCATCTGCAGCCTGAGTCTCAGTCCCAACCTTTTCTGCCTAATGAATCCCACTATCCATCTTTAGATCTGGTTTGTTCTTGTCATTCTTCACTGAGTAGATGAAGTATGTTAAGGTGTCCTTTTCATTCACTGGAATTGTCCTAAAGTGGCAGCCAATTATCTATAAAGGAAGAATGCAAGGAAATTAAATAATCACTCTTACATGCAAAAAGTGAAGATTCATATTTAAATGTACTACATTAAAGTTTAAAAGACTGATTAAGAAGCTTACAAAAAAGGAAATTTTGGCTCCCTTCAGAAGTCTTCAGTAGTCATAAAAAGGTAAACAGGAACTATTTTACTGATAACTGTGAACTAAATGTAGCAGATTGTATCCCTAATTTCCAAAAACTGAGAATTTTTTTTTTAAAGTTGAGGATTTTTTCAGGGAAAAAGCCCCTCAAAGCTATCAGAACAATCATGGGACTACTATTACATTTGTTTAGTTAGAGCTTGAATATAACAGGTAATGACTACAGAATATCAACAGTGACAGCACAATTATGAGAGGCTACTGCTCTCCACTCAACTTGGGAGATGGTGTCTGCATCAAATCACATACAGAAACCTTTAACACAAGAATGACCAGAGAACTATAACTGAACATTCAGCTCTTCAAAACAAAGCTATTAATGAAAATTCACCATGCTGTAACCATTGAAATATAACAATCCGTAAGCAGTTCTTGAATCACTTGTCATTTCAGCAGTTCTTCCCTTCATCAAAATGAACACCAGCTTTAAAAGAAAGTTGCAAAATATTGTAACTGAATCTGTTATCTGGCTCTTTGCCAGACTGGTAGATTAAAAGGATGAAGTGAAAAACATGGGACTGCTCACTTAAGCACCATGGGATATATAAGAATAAATGTTCAGCCTAACTAAAAAGTTAAGAAGCTTTCTAAACTCTACCCCAAAAGCATTCACAGAGAACCAGCTTGACACAGTAATTTGAAGTGAACTTTCAGTAACAGCTAGAGCAGTGTCTGTGGTATGTTAGGACAGATTACAAGGAGTCAAATGTACTGTATATTAAGGAAGCTCTGGGGCTATGGCTCACAAATACCTGCAGGTCAGTCAAATCAAGCATGTGGCAGAACAGCTTTGCCCATGCACACCATGCAGCATTGGAATAACCAAGTGCAAGTATCATATGAGATATACCTAAAGCAGTTGTGCAAAACACCAGTTGTGCAGAACAAAAACTGCCTGTGCTTTTTCAATTCACAGTCCTCCTAATTCAAGAGCTAACCTACATATAAGAAAATGGAAGACTGATTTTGCATTCTTACACTTAGTGGCAGCAGGACTACTCTTTTACAGTTCAGCCTTGAGATCACCCATACCTTTAAGAGCCTTGTTTTTAATCCACACAGATTAAGGAGAGATGAAAACACTGTCTGCATTTAAATACAGCTGAATGTATCACTGCATAAAAGTGAAAAATCAGTAGCTATACCTTCCTGTTAAGATCACCAGCTCTTCCACTTACTTACATCAATATGCTGTGACTGCACCTTTGCAGTACTAAAGAATTCCTTTAAAATTGCACTCGTGCGAAGGAAAGATGCTAACATACAGCTGTACTGACATGCAGCTTCAGCACTTTTGGAAACAGTAAATTCCATGTAATTCCACTTTTCTGGCAGTAGGTTCCAGTGGTTTTAACAGAATTAATTATCAATAGAAGCATGTTTTTTTCAGGTTTCTGTACTTTACATATACAGAAACCTATATTTGCAGTAACTAGCTTTTTAAAGCAAAGTCTGAACCTCACCAGAACTTCACTGACAGCTCTCAGTTTCTAGCTCTTTTCAGCAGGACATTTCAGGTGAAGCTGTGATTGATGCACAGACAGAATAAATCTGTGATTCTATGATATTCAGGGGCATGAAGATCATATTACTGCTCCAGCTCAACACTGTGCTTACAAGCAGCATACACTCATTCCCTTTTGGAAGCTAAGAGTCCCTCCTCTGGAAAGAGCTTTTACTTTTGATTTACTTGGCTCAGGAGCTGTGGCCAATGAAGGAAGCTAGATAAGCAGCTCCCTTTTGTTCTCCTAAAATCCAGATTATATAGGCACTTTACGCAAGGATCACAGTGTATAGAAAACCACATGCCACAGCAAGTTGCATTTTCTATTATGGGAAACACTCATACATACTTCAACAAGCTGTGCTTTGTTAAGTCCCGGTCTGGTCTGTAGCTTGAAGTGTCTTTTGTACCTTCGAAGTGTGTTTACTTGTAACTGATATAAATCAACCTAGAAGAAAAGAGGGGGAAGGGGAAGAAAACAATCTAATATAACTGAAAAAAAAATTCAGTCATTAATAGTTCGCCTCGCATAACATTTTGGAAACTCACAGATATGCAAGTGTAAACAGTCAGCTCAGCAGATGTCATTTTGACAAAAAACAAACCTTCCAGCAGAAAGGAAAATAGCCCAGCTCAGTTTAAGAGTGATTTGTTGTTACTGAGCATGCCTGTACCTCCCTGTAGCTGTGGACATTATTTTGATTTCACTATTGTACTTGCATCCATTCTGGTTTTTTTTTGTTTGCTTCCCAGTTCCAGCACGATAACACCAAGCCCAGCAGCAACTTTCAAACAACATCTATAAAGATGCTGATCCAAAGGAGGCCCCTATAGTGTAAATTCAGCCATTAAATCTTATGTAGATTACATACAAGACACCATGCATCATGAAAGACATCTGCACCATGAAAGAGCACATGTTAGAATCAGGACAGAGTCTAGAGCACAAGCATTCTTGGCTTGCTCATGCTCTCCAAATGTACCCCTGCTACACAAGCAATATGCAGGAGTTGTGTGCATGGGCATAAATGTCCAAAATTCTTTCTCAATGTCAGTCAACAGTTGAGAGAATTACACAAAGTCCTGTCAGGGATACAAATACACAGCCTTAATCCAGCACTCCGTCAGTTTTGAATCCTATGTACTCCGATCAGTCACTTCTCCCAGCAACACCTTACCCTTCCCATCCTCCCTGACAACCTAAGAGACCTTAATCAGATGACTGAGTGGGAGAGCAAGTTCAGAAAGCAGGCTGAATGAGAAATTCTATTAGGTCAGTTGCAATTACAATAGTATTCTCCAAATTCACTGTATTAAAGATTGATGAAGGCATTCACTTTTGCTTTAAATTGATTTAACAGCCTCACTGCAGAACATTTAAAACAGCAGTGCTACTGCACACTTGGCAACCTGGCGAGACCTGCATGATAAAGGATGGTATCTTTTGTTGTTTCTAAAGTTTACATGGCATTAAATTACACTTCCCAAGTCACAGTGGGGAAGCCACCCTTGAAGCATCATGCAAAGGAGGAGCAGCAGCTTTTCACCAAGCCCCAGAAGCTACCAGTACTGCAGGAGTTTCTTTTCCTCCTGTAGGAAGAGTTTCCAAGCAGTAAAGATGGTCATGACTGAGATGGAGCAGGAGAGCTTTACAACTCTTCAGAAGAATGATACTTTTTTCTGTAGCAAACTGGGTAATAATTGAAAATAAAGGCGGTCAAGGGCAAACAAGTATCTAAGGCATACAGGAATTACAAGGAATGAACATACTGCCCTTGTCCAAACAGCCAGCTGACACTCCTCAAAAACAGTTCCCGGTTTTCTTTTTTGTAATAATACTGTTAAGAAAAAAAAGCTTGTTTCTTGTTCTGGAGATATCCATCAGTTGTGAAATGTTTTATAATCCTGGCATAAGAAAACAAAACTGGCTTCCAGGAGAGCTGCAATTACAGTGTCAGAGAGCTACCTGAAGTCACTCACAGCACTAGCTTTAGACAGAACTTTCCAAGAAAGAATCCGAGATATTTAACAGACAGACAACACTACCCGGCATCAAACTACTTGCAATCTCCTAAAATCATCTTAGCCAGAGTCTTCAGACTGGAGCCTGGTGCCTAAAGGCACAGACTCCTGCACGAAGTTTCCTTGCTTACTTGCTGCTATCTGCAGATGCTGACCATAAGGATGCCATTAAATTAACACTTACAAAGCAATTTCTGAAGAATGTTTTAACAATCTCTCTCAGAAGGGACCACGTATGCATAACAGCCTCTGTTCACACTGTGGAGCACCTGCTAAGCAACGTTGTAGCAAAAATAACGCAGAGCACGTGTAAGAAAAAGAGAGCCTTATGTTCAAAACCGACCCATTACACTTTGAAAAAAGTTGAATGCTTTAGTTCCCTTATTTTAATGGGTCAGATTTCACTGGTGTGCAGTGGAGAAAACAGGTTGAAAAGACACTGTATTCCTCTACTCCACTCCTTCACAGCAGAGCTCCCCAAATGGCTCTGTCCCCCACAGTGGGGCAGAAACAAAGCTACCATCACTAAACTCTTAGTCTTTAAAGTGACTAGGGCAATGGATTAATTGCCAAGAATCATCTGCAATACATTTAGCACAAAAGGGACAGGACGGAGAAGCATTTATATCCCAAGCACTATGTGCAATTCCCTTCAGGTTGTCAGCTCCTGCAAAACATAAGAGTTCGATGGTATGTGGCAAAGCACTAAGGAGGAGGAAGCTGAAAACAGTAAATTTCTGAGAGAACCATCAGACACTTAAAAATAGAGACTCTTGTTCATTGTACTCTGCACCATTTAATCAGAAAATATGCCACAAAACTCAGTTAAACTCTATTACATTAAGAACAGTGCGAATCAAGAATCTTCCCCTTCCCACATGTAAAGTAAGCTGTAAAAGTGGGAGTGAGGTGTTGGTGCAGACTCGGTGTCATAAAGAAGCTTAACACAGTAACTCGAAAAAAACCGAAACAACTCTTTAGCTACCTCTGGAGTGTCGATGTCTTGCACTGGTGAGTCACCATCATCATCGCTGCCTTTCCTCTTTCTTCTATTTCTCACACTCTGAATTAAATTTTTGTGGAAGTCACAAATGTACAGATGTCTTGCCTAGAAGAATAAAACGGCATCTTTCAATCAAACCCATGTAGCGTATCTGCCGGAGTAGAGTGCACGTAGATAAGACAACCCTTAAGCACCCACAGCCCACATTAACTGGGTTGAGGAAGCTTTTCTACCGGCTTCTTCTAAATGGAGAGTGCGCTGCGCTGCAGCTCCCTGCCACCGGCTGGGCCCCGAGCTCGCTGAACTGCTGCCCTCGGCCGATGCAGCAGCGCCGGGCTGTGCAGCCACGCAGCACACACAGCACACACAGCCCTCCCTCCTCCTTCCCTCCCTCCGGCCGCGCATCGCACCGCGGGGGCCGGGCAGCACGCACACAAAAAACAAGCTTTCAGCTTTCTCCGCAGGGCTAAGAGACGGCTCTCAGCTCCCCAGCTATATCCTCCCCTCCTTGTTTTACTTCCGCTACCCGGCGTGGTCACGCAACACACTTATTTTTACTTTCTTTCTTTTTAACAACTTTCCCTTTCGTGGGGATCTGCACGCTTCGGGAGATCTGGGCGCGTACCAGCCCGGGATCCCCAGGTCCGCGTGCTTTCAGGGCAAATGAGAGCACGGGGCAGCGCTAGGCACGGGCTGCAGAGCCGGCCCGGGGTCTCTCGGGGCGCACGCAGCCCCGGCCCGGGGCGCTCCCGCCGGCAGCCCCACGCCGCAGCCCGCCTTCCCCTCCCGCGGCAGCCGGCGAGGGCGGGCGCTCTCCCGGCTCCCGGGCAACCCGCCGCGCTGGAAGGCGGCCGGCCCACGCCCTGCCCGGCCGAGCCGAGCCGAGCCGCGCAGCGCGGGGCCCGATGGCTGCCGAGCGGAAGATAAAGCGGCACGGAGACGTGCGGCGCTGCAACACGAGGCGGGGCGGCGAGCGCGGCCCTCGCCAGCAACACAGACAAACTAGCGCGCCGGGAGCCATGCAGGCTCCGCTCCGCTCCGGCCAGCGGCGGCGCTTCCCGGCCACGCTTACCCCGCTCCGGCTACAGGGGGGCACACGCAGTCGATGCCCAGGTTCTTGTGGCTAGAGGGGACCCCAGGAGCAGGCAGGAAAGGCGGGCGCTGCCCCCCGCCCGGAGGGACTTTCAGCCAGCGCTCCTGCCGCGCCAGCCAAACTCGGCCGTGCTACGGAAAAGAGGTGGAAAGGGGGAACGAACACTTCCCCGACGCCAAACACCCCTCCCTCCCCACTAAAGTTGATTAAAAGTCCCCCAGACAACTAAGACACAGATGCAGCGACCTACCGGCCGCTTTTGTCCGCCCGCCCCGCCGGCTGCCCTGGCGCGTCCTCCCCTCGCGGACTTACGCTCTTGTCCAGCTCGATCTTCACCTTCTTCTGCGAAATGCTCTTCTGGATGCGCTTGCTGAAGCTGGCGTTGCCGGCGGCGCGGCCGCATCGCTCCCCCTCCTCCCTCAGGCAGCACAGCTGCCCGGCCCCGGGGCCGCCCGCGCACCCGCCGCCCACCGAGCCCGCGGCGGCGGCGGCGGCCGGACCCAGCCCCGGCGGCGCTGGCGGCGGCGGCACCTCCACGGCGGAGCCCGCACTGCCCACCACCGCCGCGGCGGCGGGGTCTGCCCCGCGCTGGGTCACCTCCTCGGGGGCGAAGCCGTTCATACCCGGCGCCACCGCCGCGGCCGGCGGGATCCCGCCCCGCACCAAACTTCCCCGGCGAGGCGCCGCGGCCCGGCGGGGGGCTCCCCGCTCCCCGCCTGCCTCCCTTCAGCGGCGGTACCGGGGCGCAAGTCCGCCCTCGAGGGCGGTCAGCCCACGCGTCACGGGAAGGACTCTCTCCGCTAGCAGCCGCCGGCCGAACCCCACGACTACCGGAGCGGCGGCGGCAGAGCCCCGCGGGCCGCCCCACTTCCTCCTTCCCCCCCTGTCATGTGGAGACTCTTCAGCTGTTTCCTATGTAACAACAGCAACCTGCCGCCCCGCCCCGCCCGCCCGCCGCGCATGCCGGCTGCCGCGCGCGGCCCCACGGGAAGCGCAGTCCGTGCCCGGCCGGCGCGGCCGCATCGCCCGGGGAGCGCGGCCCAGGCTTCGGCGGGGGGCAGGACACGCTGCGGCAGCCGCTTCTTTTTCCCGCGCCGCGCTCCGCTCCCTTTTCCTCCCAGTCTGGAGGCTGGGCCCGCTGCAAAGCCCCGTGCGTCAGCCTCTCTTTTTCCCCCTTCCCGCGCCTCCTCGGCGGCTCCGCCGTGGGATGTGAAAGGGCGGCCCCGGAGGGTGTCGCGGGTCGGAGCTGCCGCTGGCACGGCCGAGCGCGTACCCGCGCTCCTAGCGACGCGGGGCCGGCGGCCTCCGCCGCCTCCTCCCGGCTCTCGGCGGCGCCTCGCTGTGCCGCAGCAGCTCCCCCCGTTCACTTGTTCTCGCTCTAGTGTTTCAGCCGCAGCCGGCGCTGCTCGGGCTGCTCGTTCCGGATCGTCTGTCTCCTGCCTTCCCTCTCGGCCTCTTCCTTCCCTGCCTCGCTGCCTCCTTTCTTTTCCGCTTACTGCCGGCCATGGCTGGCAGCGGCTCCCGGCGCCCGGAGAGGGCAGGCGGGCTCTGTCCGGGCGCTCCTGCTCCTCCGCCTGCGGGAAGCAGCTCCCCGGGAGCCGCAGCGCAGCCGCCGGCTCTGCGGCTCGGCAGAAAACCAACGGAGCTCCGGCCTTTGTCAGAGCTGCTTTTACAATACACGTAGTCAGGGCTCCGTCCTGCGTTCCTGTGGCAAAGCCCTCTGAAGACAAAGGCGACTTACAGTGCGAGTTCCCAGTTTTGTCATTTAAAAGGACTGTTAGTAAAGGTGACTGTAACAACAGAAAAGCATTGAGAATGCAGAATTATTTTCGCTAATGATGAACCAAGACCTTGCTGTGCACACGGCTAGGTAAAATTGACACTCTGAGAATGCTTGACAAAAGCAGGTATTTTTAGTTTTGAGGCTTTGCAAAGCTACATAAGAGATGCGTTGGCATTAAATCATTTAACAATTCAGCTGTTGACAGCAGAGTGGCAAAAGCAGCAAGCTCTGATCTGCTGTCCTTTCAAGCACATTCAAAGGAGGCACAAGGAAGGGAGAGGTTTTGCTTTCCCTTTGAACTACCGCAAATATTCCTTTAAATCTCAGAAAACGGCATCTGAGCTGAGCGTGCTCAAAGCGCAATGATTTAATCGCTGAAATATTTGACCGTATCGCTTGCTGTGCATTTCCAACTTGAAGAAGGAGAGAAGTAGCAGGGAGGCTGGTGAATAATTCAAGGAGACACAGATCCTGCGTAAGCCAAAGTTCTGCGTGAGCCGGGAACACGATTATAGCGCAGTTTCAGTTTGTGCTGCAGATGGCTCCTTAATCTGGTTGCGTAACCGGGTATTAGAGAATAAGGGTCGGTCCCACTGCCGCGACTGAATGAAGGATACAGTAACTGCAGCTACACTGAGCGTAAAGTCACAGCAGCTATCCACGAGGCACGTTTTAGTGATTAGTGAGGGGGATAGGAGGAGAGTTGGAAAAAATACTGATCTCTGCTTTGTTATCAGCCAGGCTGAAGATTGTATAATACCTAGGTTTAATTCCACGCTCTGCTGCTGAGCAACCTCAGGCAGCAAAGGTTTAACTCACTTTTTTAGTTTCTTGTGATTTCAAACTTTCAAAAACTGTAATAATGTTAAAATGAAAAAGAACAAAACCCCCAATAACAATCATAGCAGACGTTAAAATCTGGGAAAAGTGGGACAAGGGTGAGTTCCAGGAATTCTTCACTGGAAATCTGGGTCATGAATAGCAATTTCTAGACTCTTGGACTATGTCTTTTGAGGTCCTTTTGGTGTTTTTTTTGAGACGGATTTGACCTTACTGTGAGCATAAAATATGTCTATCTGGGTCTGGCTGCTGTTGTTTGGTTTGATGGAAAGATCACTTGTGCATTTTAAATGTTTCTGATCCTCTTTGTACAGTTTGGGAGCAGTTAAAAGCCTGATTATGTTACCCAGCCGTGCTTGCCAAGATGCTAATTTATAAGCGTAATTTCAAGTAAAGTAGTATCATAGTTTCATGATTAGGTCATGATAAGAGAGTCGTGGGACTTAGAAAGATGGTTCTGTTTCTGCTGTAAGCTGCTCCTTTTCACACCTGTGCCCTGTGCCTCTTTGTGCCCGTAAAAACATTGCTGTGGCTGCACAGCAAACTCTATTGGGTTACAACTAGGCTAGCAACAAGAAAAATAGTTTAGATTTAATCCTGCTCTGCTTTACCGCTCGGTTGCAGGATGCCTCAGCACACAGGATGGTGCAGTAGAAGGGCAGGATTGTGACTGGGGATGACCACCTCATTTGGTATGAACACCTGCTTACAGTAACAAAGAAATCATGTCTCTTTTAATAACATGTGGGATAAAAAATACAAAGAGCTGCAGCTACATGGGCTTATCAGACAGTATGAAGCTTACTTACTACAAAATGGATTTGCAAACTTTCATGAAGCTTGGGCTACATGAAATAAAAAGAAAAATTATTGTGGAGTATGTTGTCTAAAATGACAATTTTTTAACATAAACTCTAGTACTGGGTACTGTAAGTAGTCAGATATAAATAAAGCATGTATGGGGGCATATTTTAAATAAACATAAAAACATGCAGCATTGCAACCATAAACTGATTAAACTTCAAAAATTAGATCAGTTCAAAGGAAGCAGCAGCTCCAAACCAACTACCCTGTACATGACATGTCACTAGTACTCACAGCAGAGCTGAGTAGTACAGAAGGCAGCAGTAATCTGTATCCCTTGGGGGTGCCAAGAACACAGCATGGATGACTTGTGACACACAGAACAGAGCAGGAGCTACAGCATCCCAAAAAGTCTGAATTCAGGAGCTACAGCATCCCAAAAAGTCTGAATTCACAGCTCCCAGGCTCTGAAGTCAGTGGGACTCAGTGGTCCCTCCTGGCACCAAGGCAGGCCAGGCACAGGTGGGAGCCCAGCAGCTTGTTCTTCTCTGAAATGCCATATGTCCCAGCTCCTGTTAGCTTTTGATTGATGTGTTTTGTAATTTGAGAGAGAAGAATGATAATCAGATACATCACCTTGGATATATTGCAAACACATTACTAGTAATCAATCCTGGAAGATAAATGTAGCTCTTGCAACTTTGTATGCATTTCCATGGCATAAAGTTCAGCTAGGGAAGATGATCCCCTTCCCCAGCAGGTACCGAATTCACTTGAAGTCCAAGGGTACATTAGTGCACTTGTGTTCAGCACCTGAAATTATCCTGTTAGCAAAAGGAATAATGAGGAAAACTATTGGTATACATTTTTCTCGGCAAATACACATTTTATTTGTTATGTATTATAACTACTTCAGTGAAAAAAAGATTCCTTTAAAACACTTGAGAAATTCTGCAAATTCAGACACACCATGGTCATTTTAATAAAAAAGCAACCTATTTGATAAGCAAGCATTCATGGGCTGTGATAAAGAACAGTGACCAAATCTCTCCTTCCTTACCAGAAACAAGTGCTATTCTTTTTTTCTCCTTCTCTTTTTTCCCTGATTTTTAATACCTAATTTTCCTTTCCCACTCCAGCACCACCTACCCTGCTATTGCCTGTGGCTGTGCTTCTAATTTATGGTCCAAATTTGTTAAAGCACAGACCCAAAGCATAGGAATATTGGAACTTACCTACAGACTGTATTTTTTTGTTTTACTTCTTTACATGTTTTAGGCTAGGATAGTTAAAATATAATTTCAGATAATTAATTGTATAACAAAACCTAATCTGTATTAGTAGTACACATAGACCTTATTGCATATGGTTCAAGAACTACAGTAATAGAAAAAAATATCATAACTTTTACCAGAATTATCTCCAGGTCTGAATCCAGGTGAATCCAGTCTTTCTTTTATAGGCTTTTGGCCTTGTACAATGGAAACTCAAGATGTATAAACGAGTATATATAACAAAGGCTTTTATTAAAAGATTTAAAGCAGTAAAGAAGGTCCAAAATGACACATTTTATTTTAATAATAATTTAGGATTAAAAATGATAAACCCATACACTGTAAAAGCTTTAAAGTTTTGTAATACACTCCCCTTAATGGTTTGTGCAAATTTTCTTTCATAATAAGCCATTAGTTACAGGAAGCATGAGAGGATCTTCTGGTAGAAGGCATCGTTCTTATGTGCAAAAATTATGTTATGTTCTTTGTTAAATGTACTTGACAAATTGTTCATTAGTGGACTTAAACAATGAAAGATGTGTTAGGAGAGGGAGCTCAAGCACAATGACCACACAGAAGCAGAGAAGCCAACCTCCAGCTTTGCCTTAGGTGCCCCTCAGTTTCTACACCCCTCCTCCTCAGAAGCCTCCACTGAACCCAAGTGCACCTCTTGTTACTGATCTCCTGTTCATCCAGGTTAATTTGATTAACATTTTGTTTGACATTATATGAGATCTCACAGTCAGAAAGAGACTCCATTAAATCATCACTCTTGCTCTTCAGAAATATAAAGCAGCTCTCTGAAACATATTGTGGAAAAGTATCACCCCCAGAGGTTTTGTGTAATGCAATAAAAATTTAACTACTAGTAATATACCAGTGTAGTATATTGCTTAAGATGTATTTTTCAATCCATTGAAATGAAATGAAAAACTCAGATTTTTTTCCCTGTAAGATTAACTGTCATACCTTTTCAGTAAATTTTGCTGGTCTCTAACGCACTCTTGATACTACAAAAAGCACTCTACATATTGTACATACTGTACTATGTGCTACAGTCTTGCATTTTGTGAGCTACTGTTTTCTTGTTATAGAAATTCAGATTTGACAATGGCTTTCACCTCTTGCTTTGTATAACACATACTACACCATCTTCAGATTTCAGGTTTTGTCAGAGGATCCTAGAACCTACACAGCTCTGTTACACCATCACATCCTCTTCTCATACATATTCGTTTTACAGAAAGAAAAATAGGAAAGTTCTGCAGCCTTAAGAGCCTCTTTGAGTGCCCTTGTCTTTGCAGTACAGTTATAACCACCTCTAGGTCTGACTTAGCTCTAGTTGAAGTTAACAGCAGGTTTTAAGTGCCTCTTGAGAGCAGGTGAACACTTCTTCCACCAAACCATCGGTTAGATACTTGGATTCCCTCAGTAAAAACAACAGTCTGACACTAATGCAGACACTTTCATAAAAATAAAATTAATAAAATTACAACTGTGTTTGTGGTTTAAATGCTTTCCTGACCTCCTGCAGAGCTCCTTCTGGATAAAAGATACAGATAGGCTTATATTCCAGCATACTCAACCTCCCCTGTTACTGTAAAGTTCTTTAGCAGTATAGAGTAGGGTATGCAATGGGGTGCTGTAAGGAAATGATACATTTATATCACCAGCTGCTGGAAAATCCCATAGGAACCATGACTAAAAATGAGACTGATGATTCAATAAACAATTTCAAAACTTCATGAGTTTTCTTTCTAGTCTCAGATCACCCATGTATCCTGTGGTCATTTCTATGACACATATCACAGCACCAGTTGCCAGAAGTAACAGAATAAATTATTCTCCCAACAATGTCTACATTAACAATGACGCATGACCAACACTTGAGACCCATTTAAGTTTAATGAGACCCATTGAAATTAATTTAAGCTTTTCCACTATCTGGATGCAAGACAAAGACCAGTATGTTGATGAATATCACAGTGCTTACGGGGTACTTGGTTGTTACCAGCCAAACCTGCTTATTTCACCCAGTCTCCTTCCTCTTGCAGCCCATGACACACAGCCTTGTCAACTCCCACTATTCTCATTCCCAGAAGACTTTAGAGCTGCAGTGACATAGAAAACAGTTTCTACTGTCAGGTTCAGCCTCATTTTAAGTTTCTAGCCCACATGACCACAGAAGGAAACAGTTCCTTAGACTGGACAAAGGTATGAACAAAGCATTCTGGTTTGTCCATATTTGTAAGTCACCATGGGTTGACAAGGACTTCATTCTGGCAGCAGCAAGCACCAGCAGCTACTGTCAAACACGACTGATCAGAAGCTGGACTGTGACTACAACCTCTTTGGATCTCCTCACTCTGGATGTCACACCTGCAGGGCAAGATGCAGTCAAACCTTTTGTCTTACAGCTTAGAAGGAGAAAAAAGATCTCAAACTATGCTCTCCAATTCACAAAAGACAGAACAATTTTATTGGCAATTACATTTCATTTCTTAAGAGTAAGTTGTGTATATGTTTCAGGTGAAGTACCAATGTTAACCAACACTGGAAGAATTTGGGGGTGGGGAGAAAAGAATAGAAAGTTTTTTACCCATTTAAACCATATTCTTGCTGTAAATGCGGGCTATCCACATTTTAGAGCCCCTCTAAGCTGCCTGTGAAACTTTCCAATATATAAAGACAAATTGCTGCTTTCTTCTCATCCCTGTAAAAAGCGATTAACAGTATAGCAAAACAAAGAAAATTTTTAAATACCTTGAGGGGAAAATGTTGCATGAGTATTACTTTGAATGTAAACAAGAAAGTGAGTGAAACCCAGGTGAATAGAAAAGCAAAAACATTAAAAAAAAAAAAAAAAGTTAAAGCTTGTAAACCCAATGCAAAAAAAGTTACTGTCAAATTAAGACTGAAAAAGTTCAGGTAACAATTATTGTCATCAGGAATTGCTATTGTTCCCAATATTATCTGTGTTAGTACCAGACGAGATTTGCTGTGTTTATTTCTTAACACATGACCGCAGCCTTTGCTCTGCAGCTGTCCTGGACAGTGTCTCATGCAGGCTGCCTTTGTTTTAGGTACTGGGTACACAGCACAAAGTCAAAACAAGCTCCTGAGCTTTCAGACTAACCCAGCCTGGTGTAACTAACACAGCTGCATTTGCCTATGAGCTGCTTAACTGGTTATGCAGGCTTTACAATGGCCCACATAATAAAACCCTAATGTTTAAAGGGTAAATATATTTCATTTTTACAACATACAAATTATTTACATGTTATACAACACCAAAAAAAACTTCTGATACATTATCTTAAATGCAATTCTTTAAGATATTGACAGAAATACCAGATTTATGAAATTTTAGGCAGCCGCAGTTATATGTGTTTTTATCAGAGTACAAAGAAAATAACTGCTTGTAACTGGAACACTACAACAAAATAAGTTTTGTATTGAACTTAGATAAGCAGTAGCTTAAATAGTTTTGATTTTTGCTTTTCATCCTAAAGGTCCATATATCTAGTGAGAGATGGTCACAAAAAATAGGCCTAAAACATTGTTGCTGTCTGTAGACTTTGTAACTCACATTAAAAGGGTTTTCAAAGCAGTGACCTACTTAAATGTTTTTTTGTGTCTTGAATTTTAATCTTTTTTTTCTGCAACAAAGAAACCTGCTGATTAAAGCTAAATTTGCTTTCTTTCAACATCTTGCATTCCTATTAGTGAAGTTTGGTTTGATTAAAACTGAGAGCAGTTTTACCTCACATTCATTATTCATCCACTGATTTTTCAGGTCCGGAAGAAGAAATTGCCTATCACTCAAGAGTAATAACTTTCCAAAGCAGAATTTTACTGCCATTAGGCTACATTAAGGCATATTCCATAACGGAATTTGGCTATTAAGAGATTTTCTGGGAAGTGACAGTAGACCTTCCTTATCCAACTCACTGAATTAAAACTGACAGCATCACTACATAAACACACCAGAATGCAAGTTTGGTCAGAGTTAAGGTCACGCAACTGCAGTTTGCAATCTCCTCAGCTGAACAGTATCTGTTGTAATGGATCCGCTGATGATTTAATTCAAATAAAAGGCCTTTGTTCCTTTCTTCCCTTGCTTTGTCCACAGTGACACCACTATCCCAAAAAGCTCTAGAAGCAGCCCACAGAAGCCAAGAGATACAGTATGACAGGAAGCAGTATCACTCCAATCACACATTTTTGTTGTCCGGGACATACTTTTCTTTAAATCCATTTCTCAGCTGTGTAACCCAGTCTCACCCATCTGGTCTTTTCTCTACCTTCTATCCAGCATTTCTAGCCTCATTGCTTATCTCTCCTCACTTGCAGTTCACTGAAGATTAAGCCGAGTTAACAATAGCACCCCAAAGTGTGGAGCAGATTAGACACTCAGAAGGGCTCAAAGCCAAGGGAGCTACAAAACCCAAGAGTCATTTCATGAGCAGAATTATTCACACTGAAGTAACTCCAAGTCCTGGAGTTTATGCTTCTTCCCCACAACTGTCATGCACATGTGGTTAATAAATTAACCACGCGTACCGACCAAAGTCAATACTGCATAGATCACTGCTTTAGAAGAGTAACAGTGACTGAATCTCTGGAGACACAAATTGTGTTTTTGTCTGAAAAGGAACAGTGTGGAGCAATGAAAACAGTGACAGCTTATTGTGGAAGCAGAGAAGTGCTTTTCCAGGCACGAGGGCGCTGGAAGGAAGGCACAGCTTTGGGAATGACAAGTTCCTAACATCAGCATTCTTGTGTGGTAGGGCTTTCAGCACTGGCATTGCTGTGGGAAGCTTCCAGTATCATGTTCAAGCATGGAAAATTCTCAATACTGCCTTCCTTGTTGGAGGACAGACAGATGTTGGTTTGTTTGTTGTTACTTTGGTTTCTCATGTGCCCTGTGTTGTATGAGACAGCATAATATAACACATTATGGGTCTAGCAAAGTGCACAAAAGCTTTCTTTTCCAAGTAAGAAAATTTAAAGATCCTAATTTCTTTCTTGATTTGATTAAATCATTTCAAAGGCAGATCTCATTTTTTCCCATAGCAATAATTACAATTTCCCACCCCACCTGCTTTCCCACAATAATTTTCTTCATATTCTTAAGAGCAAATATAAAAACAGATGCAACATCAGAAGCCTTACTGCAATTACATCACAAAATTTCCAAAGAGTGTTCCAAAGTAATTTTTTTTCCATGAATGTGCTATATTCATGTTAAAAGTGTGAAAATGTTAATAAAACTTACCTAAAACTTCCCCCCACCCCCCCTCCAATAATTGACAGAGAGTGTCTAGGTCAGTCTGGCAAGCAAGGAATGCTTTTACACCACAGATACCAATGGTTGTACTACGATTCACTCACACCAATATTGTAAAATCCTACCATCTTTTACAAAATTGCCTTATTTACAAGAACACGCTTCACAAGTAGCTTTTATACAGAGGTGGTTCACCACAAAGTAAGTGAGTGACCCATCTGGCGGCTTAACTCATGAAATAAAACAATGCTATCCATGTAAAATATGAAGCAAAAGCATTTTCAAAGCCACATGACAAAACAACTCTGCAAAGTGTACAGATAGACCTACACAGAACTCAATACCATAGAACTGAGAAGATGAATTTGCTGCAGAGAAGCAGTAGAATACAGCAATAACAAGCCCAAACCAGAACATGAAACATTCCCCATGTAAATGTTTATTTTAGGAGGTAAGGAAGGCTAAGCTTTATTTGTATGCTAAACACTATCAAAAGTAATAGCCACATAAGTGAACTGATACAAGGTTTTGAATAACTGGCTTGTGAAGGCTTTGACATCTTCAGAGGGAATGCATAATCTGTGGGTTGCTCTGTTAATTTACCTCCCAATTACCCTCTTCTGTAGCAGATTTTGGCTTTTAGGGCTGCAGTTTGGGCAAACACACAAAGCTTAAAATGAAACAAGGATAAAGGAGGCATTTACTACCACATTAGTGAACTGTTGCACATGAACCTGTTCTTATCAGAAGGGAAAGAAGAAAAGCTTGAAGAACTGTTCCTGCTAAGTTCTTATACTAAGCAACTCTACATGGGGGTGACTGGAGATCAAGACTGACCACTCTCACACGTGCAACAGCTACTCAATACTCAGTTAGGGATTTGTTTTTTCTTACCACTGAGGAAGGTTAACATGATGAAAGTTCTACTGAAGGCACCGCATCTTCAGTAAACAAAGTAATAACCTGCTTCTCACTAGGGCTGTAAACTACACCTGAAAAAACAAGGGTGTTAAAAGCCACTTAGATTACTAAGAATATTTACGCAAAGGAGAGAATTGGATGAGAATAATCAGACAGAAGAAAACCAACGTCAGCAAAACCAGTACAATGTAGTTTGGGGTCACATCGCAGTACACGTGACTGTATGGAAACTTCAGTTTTCTCCCCAAACCCAAAGTGCCAGATTTGCTGCTAGCGGCACACTTCAAAGCACTAATGCAAACCACGGGCGTGGTTTGCATTAAAGCCTCAGTTCGACCGAGATTGGGTCCCAGCCTTTCCACTGCTGCAGCCTGCACTTTACAGAGAGCACCAGGCTCGGAGAGCCGACACCTTCCCTTCCCAGCGCCGGTGCCTCGCCCCGGCCTGAGCCGGGGAACACACCGCTCTTCAAACCCCTCCGGCCCGGGGGAAGGGAGCAGGAGCTCTCTCTGCCCAGGGATAGCTACAAACCAGACACTCTCGGTCCGCGGGGGAGCCGGGACTGCAGCGGGGGCGGGCATCCCCGCAGCCCCTGCCCCGCGGCGGGCCGGGCCGGGCTGCTTGGGGCACCCCCAGAAACGGGGCTTGCCTGGGCGTGGAAACCCAGCTTTCAGCCTAGTTCTACAGCCAGCCGCTGCTGCCCGCCGGACCCCCGCCCCACGGAAGGAAGGACAGAGGCAGAGGGCGGCGCTGCTGCCTCGGCCGCCCCGAGCCGGGGCAGGCAGCGCTGAGGGACAAGCAGAGCCGAGGGAGCCGCCGCCGGCCCCGCTCCCTTTGTATTTTTAAACCACGCTGCGGCCCCCGCGCTCCGCCCAATCAAATCGGCCGCAGCCCCCGCTGGCCAATGGCGGGGGCCCCCGCGGTTTTTTAAACCGTCCCTCTCCCCCAATCGCCGCCCAGCGCGCTCCGCCCAGCCCCGCCCCCCCACTCTCCTCACCCCAACCGGTTCCAACGGGTATAAGCGCCAACGACCCCCTCGCGCTCGACCTAGCCCGGGAGTAGCTCGGCCGCTGACGTCAGAGAGGCAGACAGCCAATGTTGTCCGGCCCCCGCGCCAGGGGGCGGAGCTTCGGGCAGTTTGAACGTGCGCGGCAGCCAATGGGCTGCGGCGGGGGGCGGGCTCTCGGGCGCCGCGGGTCGGGTTGCTGTGGCGGGCAGTGCCGCGGAAAACAAGAGGCGGTAAGTGCGCGGCCGGGCACCATTCGGCAGCAGCACCTGAGGGAGCAGAGCCCGCGCCGCCCGCTCCGCCCAGCCAGGCAAGGCCCGCGCGCCCGCGGAGCGTCAGCGCGCCGGGAGGGACGGAGGGAGAGCGGGGAGCAGCGGACACCAGCGGCCGTGCTGGGAGCAGGGGCGGCGAGGGGCGCCGGCGGGCGGGAGCGGCCTGAGGCGCGGCCCCGCCTCACACCGCCTCTCCACGCACCGCCTCCCGCAGGGACCCGCGCAGACCTCGCCATGGGCAAAGGCGACCCCAATAAGCCGCGGGGCAAGATGTCCTCGTACGCCTACTTCGTGCAGACGTGCCGCGAGGAGCACAAGAAGAAGCACCCGGACTCGTCCGTCAACTTCGCAGAGTTCTCGCGGAAGTGCTCGGAGCGGTGGAAGGTGAGCCGGGCCGTGCTGAGCCCATGCCGGGCCAGCCCCCGCCCCTGCTGCGGGCTGCTGGGAAAAGATCGCTGGTAGCAGCTGCTGCTTAGGCGTTAGTGGGTCAGTAGCTGCTTTATCTCAGCCAGACTCTTCTTTCCCCTCCGTGTGTCCACAGACAATGTCAAGCAAGGAAAAAGGAAAGTTTGAAGAAATGGCTAAAGGAGACAAAGCTCGTTATGACAGGGAGATGAAAAACTATGTTCCTCCCAAAGGCGAGAAGAAGGGAAAGAAAAAGGACCCCAACGCTCCTAAAAGACCACCGTGAGTGTTCCTATGACTCCCTCCCCACACAGAAAAAAGTATTCTAATAGCTTGATACTTAACTTTAATCACTGTCTCTCATGTAGATCTGCGTTCTTCCTTTTCTGTTCTGAACACCGTCCGAAAATCAAAAACGATCATCCTGGCTTGTCTATTGGAGATACAGCAAAGAAATTAGGTGAAATGTGGTCTGAACAGTCGGCCAAAGATAAACAGCCATATGAACAGAAGGCTGCAAAACTAAAGGAGAAGTATGAAAAGGTACAGTAAAAGAAATACAACAAAGTTAAAGTTGTGGAGCTCACTGTAAATATGTAACTTGCATCTTGCACCCACACCATATGGTGTGGGCTTTTAATTCTTAATGCTTTCTGTTAGCCTTTAGAAGACATGGAAAGGTGTGGTGGGGAGGTATCTGGAACCCTAACAGTCAACCTGGATGGGGGTTTTGCATGTCTAAAGATTTTGCCAGTAAGATGCCTTACTACCAGAAAACAGGTCACCTGCTTGATAAAATAAATATAGTCAGACTCCAAAGCACCGTGGTCATAAAATTCTTAAAACTGTCTATGTTGCATGTTCTTTTGCTCAAAGATTTAAGCATGGAAGTCCCAAGGTGGAAATTCTGCTTTTTTGCATGCACTGTATCTGACCTATGCAGTACAGTAGTACTGAAGTACCAAAGCAGTACAGATTTGTCTTCACTGTTCTAGTGCTAGCAACTTAAAAGCATTTTTCTTACAGGACATTGCAGCATATCGTGCCAAGAGCAAGAGTGATGCAGGAAAGAAGGGCCCAGGTAGGCCTGCAGGATCTAAGAAGAAAGCAGAACCAGAGGAGGAGGAGGAAGAAGAGGAAGAGGAGGAGGAAGAGGAGGAAGAAGATGAGGATGAAGAATAAATGAATGTCCTGCTGTAAAGATTTATGCTCGGAATCCAATATTTTGCTAAGAATGTGAACTCAAGTGCAGCTCATTGTTAGCTTCAGTATAAAAATCTGTACAGAATTGTGTATAGGTAATGTGGTTCTTTGTAGGGAGACCTCAGTTTATAATGTAAGCAGTAGCCAAGGGCTGCTACAGTTCGGTTTGGAAAAACAAAAGTTGTTGAATGTTTCTGCTGTTTCTGCATATTTAATGGTTTTATTGAAATTCAGTGACTGATAGCCAGGTGTTTTTTCTTAGCTAAGTAAAACAAAGGTAGCTTAATAGCTGATCTTATATTTTGTAGTATTTTGTTGCATTGTATTACTTTTTTAACAGTTTTGTAATAAAATGTTGTACATTATTCTTTTTGTGTTCATGATGTTTCTAAGAGGCTGGGCACCCCCAGAATGCTGGAATCCTGTGTGGGAACGTGCAGTGTTCTTGGGCTCTTGCTGTTACTGCAGAACTGGCAAGTCCCTTAGGCACTGACTCCTGGAGCTTTTGCTGCCACTTAAACTGCTTTAACTGATTTCCTCTCCCACTATCATTAGTTAACTGATGCTTTCCTTACAGTAGAGTTTGCTTGTGTTACCTTGTGGGTGATAAAAAAATCTCTTAAGTAGTGAAGTTCTGGATAATTACTCCTGGATTATCTTTCCCCAGACTGCTGAAGCACAGGCCTTTGTTTTGGCATAGTATCTGATAATGAGTGAATGTTTGGAACTTTCTCTTCCAGAGCTCAGGGTTGCTGGCCTTGGCTATAAGACATATGTGGTTAGAGGCATGTCTTCCCAGATGTTGCTACTCCTTCCCTCTCCCCCTGGCTCTAGTATTACTGGCTTCTCATAAAATACACAGCTTGCAGAACAACATGAAAAATGTTGGCATGTCTACCTCCAGTAGATTCCTGCAGAAAGAGAAGGCATTTGTAAAGAACAAGTGTTCCTGATGGGTTCCTGTTCGTGGTTGTAACAGTGTCACCAGTTGTACTATTTCTTGGCTTTCACTTTTTATTTTACTTTAATATATATATAAAGGTTTAAATCTAGGTACCTAACAATATTTTCATCTGGGGAATTTGAGATCCTACAGCTAAACTAAGTAGCTCAAGTTTAATTTGTTGAGCTAAATACCAGGAAATAACTTTTATTAGCCCCTGAAAAGCCCAGCCCTGAAATGTGTAATGTCTAAAAAATTAAGTAATATAAAGGGCAGGCTTCCAAGATTTTATTTAAAATGCGTTGCTATTGTCCATTAGCTTATGAAGTGAGTTTGTGTCCCATCATTGTATTATTTGTAAGATAAAAAGTGTTTTCAGGACTTTACTATGGTAAATGTCACTGAATAGGTCAAAGATAACAGCACTTTCTGAAACAAGAGGCTTGAGAAAAACAGTATATTCTTGTAAGCATGGAAATTAAGTAACTGTAAAGGCAATTCAAATATTATACTGGAGTAGGTGTTAATCTTTGAGAGCCTTAGAAACCCAGAGCTTCTTTTTCCTCCGCACCCTGGCCCTGAGATATTTAAGTGGCATCAGAAGGATTAGCTGCTGTTTTACATGTTGGACCTGCCAGAGATAACTTGGCACAGGTGAGATCAATGGCTCCATTTTTCAGGCTCAGATTTCCTGAAGCTGCAGGCATAAACCAGAAGTGAGAGGCAGGACAACACCTCCAGTGCTCAAGAACATTTTTTGCTGTAGAATTTGCAGTCCTACAGCACCTGCATCCTTAACTCAAAAATTCTATCTAGAGGCAATTCCCTGTTACAGTGTGTATCCAAGATCATGCTGATCTTGTTCCCACATCCTGTTCAGACTTCCCTGTAGAAATGCACCATCACGTCCCCTCACTTCTAACATTCTCTCCCTGGGCAGAACAGTGATGCTTCATGAAGTCTTTCTGATAACATTATTTAAATTTTCTGCAGTGGAGGGGTAAAGTCAGAGTACATTGACTAATTTGATAATGGAAACATAACCCTTCAGGTGTCCGTACAAGTTGCACACCAAAAACTCTGCACCAGGCTGATCTATCAACTGAGAAAGATGCCATGACTAAAGATAATTAACATTTTTTTAAAAACCCATATTTTGTCCCTTTCGCAAAAAGGATGTTCAATATAAAGGCAAATGGAAAAGAGTACATGAAAATTACTGCTTTCAAATTAAGCTTTAAAAAGCACGATGTGTCAGGTCAGGGAGTTCATGTAATGCCCATCTGTGAGCACTTGCTGGAAAGGACTAATAAGTAATCAAAGTGTAAGGAGAATTTTCTGTAAAGATAAGGCCATAGAAGAAAAGCTAAATTAGGTTTTCACATCACTGCTCAATATGGACAAACTTATGAAATAACTCACTGGAGGTGAACTGGGAGGTTTAAAACCAAAACTAAAAGAGATGCCCAAAGTGGTTGCAGGCACCGGGAAGAACTCTCACATGGCACTAGATGTTCAGCATAAAGACATCCCACACAGTAAAGCAGACCAAAAGACCACCAAAAATAAGTCTGAGGTGGATAAAGAGGAAGAATGAGAGAATACCAATTGTAGGAAAGCAGTTTTTAGAAAGTTCAAGTTATTTCTAAACCACTAAGCCAAAAAAAACCCTGCACATCAACAGGCCAGACACAGCAACATGTGGCAAAGCAAAAGAGCATCAGAGCAACATGAGAAAACAGACTAACAACTTTCAAACACATCTGTCGTGTCTGAACTCCAACCAGCAACCAAGCCCCACGCAGCCCCTCGCTCCCCCAAACGGTGGGAGAGAATTAGAATGGCAAATGTAAACTCATGCCTTGAGATAGAAGCAGCTTCATAACTGAAATAAAATAATAATAAATGAATAAATTGCATTAAAAAGAAAAATAACAAAAAGATTTAAAAAATGCTAATGAAGTGATGCAAATGAAAAACAACTCAATAATGCCCAGCCAGATTCCTAAGAGTGTCTTTCAGCCAGCTTTCACCCTAGTTATATGCTGACTCTTATGGCATCGAACATCTGTTTGGTCAGTGGTGTGGGTCACCTGTTCCAGCTGTGTCCCCTTCCAGCTGCTTGTGCACCCCCAGCCTCCTCACTGTCAGGGCAGCATGAGAAGCTGGGAAGTTCTTGACTAAGTGTAAACATTGCATAGTGACAACCAAATCAACATTATCCTCCCCCTGAATCCAATACACAGCACGTACCAGCTACTAGGAAGAAAATTAACTCATCCAAAGCCTATGCATCCACAGAACCAAGAGGGCTGCCAAACTGTCCCAGGGACAATGCATGCTCAAGATACAGTAGCAATGCCTAGAAGAAAACTTTTTAACCTTGTAGAGGGGTTTCAGGCAGTTTTCATGACAAAATACTTTAATGGAAGAGGCATGGTGAAGCATCTGTCTCAAATCCAAGAGTACTTGGATTTGAAACAACTTGAAACTTGAAACAAAATGACAGGACAGATGGTATTAATCCAAGAGTTCTAAGGAAATTGAAGTGATGAAATGGCTGAACTTTGAACTGCACCTTATATTTTTTTCACTTAAAACTGTCCTAAATGCTAGATGAATGGAAGGTCACAAATATGACACTGATTTTTAGAGAACATTCAGTGGAGATGCAGAGAGCTTTGGACCAGGAATGTCCACAGGACAAGTTGGTAGGAGCCACAGTACAGCTGAGAGTTGCTGGACAAATGGCTAAACAGAACTTGTGATTTCACAAGAGGAAATCATGGTCCATAGAGCTGTAAATATTCTTTGAAGAAATCTGTGAACCATAAGGTAAAGGAGATCAGGTAGATTAGGTCTACTTGAGCTTTTCTGGTCTACTTCTCATAAAAGAAATAAGTCACCATGGAAGATCTTGCATGAATAATGAGAGCTAACAGTGAAGATCTGCAAAGCCAGCCTGCAGCCTGATGTGACAGAACAGTAAAACCAGCAGGTGAGATATGGTGTTAGTACAAATTGTATTACATGTTAATGTGTGCTCCCCTGTCACATGTGAAGGGGGAAAAGCAGGCCTAACATTCAAGTTTTGGGTAATATTGGGGTAACATTACATTAGTCTGGAGGAGATCCTGGAGCTGTAACAGATAATTCTGTGAAGACATAATGAATGTTTGCTAGACAAGCAAATAGCATGTTAGGCATTATCAGGTAAAAGAGTTACAAACAAAACACATATTCAGTATTGCCTTACCATTTTCCTAGAGGAACAGAAGGTTTCCTTTTTCTTGGGTGATCAAAGAACAAAACCTGGTCTCATTTTTCCAAAGCTAAACCTATGGTCTGGAAAACTGTAAGTGTGCATGTGTGTGTGAATGTATGTGTCTTGATGAGAACAGCTACAGACCTGGGAACTGTATATATTCCGTATATATAGGCTTTAAAACCCCTAGAACACTAATTAAATTGCAAAAGATTGTGGAGAGAAAATCAGAAAAAGAATGAAATAGGAGTTTTACCTTTGATTAGCCAATGATGTAGTTCACCATAGGCATCTGGTCTATAACATTGGTACATAATCTAGTACATATTGTTCAGTGATGGATTATTTGCTGATGATCCCACTTCACTTGCCTTAGCATAATTTTTCTGTTTGTTTTCTCATTTTGGCTTCTATTCCTTTACACATCCTGGAATATCTAAGTGTTTGGCCAGCAAGCTCTGCATTTCCAAAAATTGCTGGGCCTCTTGTATGGGCTGCATCACAACCCATCTGCTTTTCCATGATCCTATTTGAATCCAGTGTCAAGAATCCCATAACAGAGCCCAGATGTTGAGCTCACTGCTGAATTCTCCAATGCACACACCCCTTCAGGGATGCATTAAGTCTCCTAATTGTGGAATAACATAAGATTCAGATCTACCTGACAAAAAAAGATGCCTCCCTACACAAATTCCTCAAATTACATAATTGTCACAGGCCAGCACAAATTAGTCAGTGAACCTGTACATTGCTCTGATTATCCCAACATCCTGAAATCAACTATCTCCCTTAACCTCAGTGTTGCAGAGGCTCATGATATTCCAGGACTGAATATGAAGTCAAACATCAGAAAAATCCTTATATTAGCAGATCCAGTGTTCCACCTTTAAGTTCTATGGCTATTGTCATGTTTTCCTGGCCCAAATATCTCATGGTAAAGTTTGTACCCATAACTAAGCTCTTCAGCAGAGCTGGAATGATGATGTTTGTATGGACAAGACCGCAACATCTTGAAAGGCCCTTTGAAAAATGAGTGGTTATTGATGTTATTGTCAGGGCTGCTACCTTGAAACCAGCTCCTGGCTGGCTGAACTCTGCACTGACCCAGCACTGACTACCCCTTCAGGAATTAAGACATTTAACAAGCCTTCATAATTCACCTCTATCTCACTGATCTGTCACAGCAGAAGAGTGCACTGCAGAGCCAGCATGCCTCTTCAGAAACATTAAAACTTTTTGCATAAACCAGATGGCACGTGACTAAAGTCTGCCTAGACTGAAGCAGCAGTTGGAGAACTTCTATACTATTAAATAGAAATGCCATCTCTAGTCAGACAGTGCTTGAGTTATAGAATGCCAGAAGCAGAAACAAGGTCAGACAAGTATCCTTGCAGCATCCTTTCACTCTGCCCTGCCCTCTTTGACCACAGTGATCCTTCTGACCTCTGAGTGCTGTGCTACCTGGGCTTTTGATCTGATCTTGCATGTGCTTGATGTTTTAATGTTACATTCAGTTCTTATCCTAATTCAAAATATTTTTCAGCTTGCCTATGATAATTCTGGAACATGGACACCATTTTTCTTGTACTGACTTGGAAGATAATGGGATAATGTTACAGGACAAAAAAACCCCAGAAGTGTTTCTTATCTCCAAATGGAAATGGCCCATTCAATATCACTTTATCCTCAAAAGCTTTAGTATCAATAGCAACCAGACCCCACTCTGCCACAGGGTTACAGAATTGTTTTCCTCATCAACACTTCACACCATCTTACCTTCTCTCCCAGATGGCAGGACAGACAGCTTTCCTTCCCATTGTCAGGTTGATTAGCTGTATCTCTAGAGGTTCCTTGGCACCTTCAGGACAGGCAGGACTTCAGTGCATTCCTCAGTTCAATCAAAAGAGCAGCATCAGTAGCAGCCTTCCAGAGCTGGGCATGCTTTTTCTCTTGGTCAGCTTTTCCCAAATCTCTGCTTCTTATGGACTCACAAGAATCTTCCAGAAGGCTTCTACTTTGATCCAGTTCCACTTTCTTCCACAGTTTCTGCTGTCTCAGAAATAAAAACACAAAACCTGCATTTGTGGCTGTCTGTTGGGCAATTGTGATGGCCTTGAGGGCTCTGGCAAGGTGCTGCAGCCATCCCAGAGGCTGAGGCTGGCAAAGCTTGCATTGCCAGGCAGGGCTCGGGGTCTCCTGCGCAGAATGACCCAGTGGGACCAAGTCTCTGGCTGTATGGAGGAGTGTTTCCACCAGCTTGCAGTGGGATGTTTTCACCACCAGCCCTCAGAAACGCCAGTACCAGTCTCCATGGCTCTGGCCCAGCTGTTTCCCACAAGTGCTAATGCACTTCTCCCGTGGCAGGTCTAACTCAGGGAACATGCACCCCCACACACAGATGATTCAGAAGACATTGTACCCAAAGACCTACTCCTGTCTAATGTCAGGGCTTCTAGAAAGATACTGCCCTACTTTATTTTCCTGGGGAAATCCTCCCATAAATTTCAAGGGGAAAGGCTGTATTTTGATTCCTATTTCCACCTTAGTGCCTTCACGTGGTTCAGAAAGCCTGTTCCAAGCTGTGCTTCTTCATCTGAAGGCTGTAGTTTAACAGCACTCTGGGCATGCTGCCTTCTTAGTTGACACACAGTGCCACCAGCAGCCCTTTCCAGGGAAGTAAAATATCATCTCGATTCATTTTCCCTTTGCCAGGGACATTCAGCCAGAAGGCTGCTAGTGCCATCACACTCATCTCAGGCATTAGTTTGCTTGTTTTTTATTATGAGTTACAGCTATGCTGCTTCTCCCACCCTTCTGGTTTTTTTTTTTTTTTTTTTTTTTTTTTTTTTTTTTTTTGTGTTTTGTTTTGGTTTTTTTTTGTGCAGGAGACATTACTTTTGCACAAGAAACATCATTTGAATGTTAGATCACTGGAGGCTGATCTGCTTTCACACTGAATGACTGCATTCACAGAGCTGCTGGACACACCCAGCCCTGAGCCCTGCTTTAGCTGCACTGCTGCACTCTACTTCAGAGAGGACATTGTTCCTGTCCCTAAAACAATTGTGTTGCTTTGATTAGTAAGAAAAAGTAAGGCTCTAACATGCAAACAAACCTTTTCATCTTGGTGTCTCAGCAGCTCTAACTCCTCCTTACAGACTTGGATGCTCGTCACCTTCACTGATCTGTTGACTGAAGGAACTGGAATGTTTCATCAGTCTGTCCAGACCCATCAGCCACCACAGACCACTGCTTTGCTGGAGAGTCTCCATCCACACTGTTGATCAGAAAAGCCACAGAGAAGTGCAATGAGGTAAAAATCCCAAGGGTTGTGCAAACACTTGAAGTTTTAATATCATCAGGCCCCATGTTATGTGGTCACGGAGAACACTTCATTAGTTCCTCCATATAAAGAATCGTTTACATTTTTAAGATTTTAAGAAACAAAGGTTACTAACCATTACCTGGGTTACTGGGATGTAAAATCCACATGAACACTTCTTCCTGCTTTTCTGGGCTCCACAGCAGTTCGAGGGTGTGACGAGGGGGACAGCTCACACCAGTGCACACACCTGAGGCAGCGGCGAGTGAGGCTCCCCACGACAGGAGGGCCAAACTGGTTTCAGACTTCAGGGTCACTTACAGTTTATGCTTTGGGTTTTATTCAAAACCCAAGGGAGCCAAAATCTCCTACATTTTTTTGACAGCCTATCACTTTTTCTAACTAGATTCATTCTATGTAGAGAGTCCTTTTATATAGTGCCAGCCAAGCTACACAATTTACAGATCCAACACTGCAGGAGTTCAGAGTAGGGTAAGTTAAGTAGTTCAGAGTAGGGTAAGTTGCAGGGTAAGTAAAGTCAACAGCCAGAGGACCAAATACTGGCAACCACTTCTGATGTTTCCTGAAAGCACATATTACCCTGGAAGATAACCACGGACACTTCTCAGAGAATATCAGAATACTTGATGTTCTCATCAAAGTAAGCAGGGTAAGATTATGGAACACAGCAAGACCCAGTATTCTTATGCCTTTCACAGCAATGAGAACAACCAGGAACAGAAACATTGCCTATTTGTTTTCCCATATTTCATTTCACCTATTACAGTTGATGGATCTAAGCACACCAGCAGGGAGCAAACAATACATGCTTTTACAGAAACAAAGTTTGTGTTCAAAAGTGTAGATAATTTCTTCTTCATGTTCTTAAGCTCTCCTTATGACTTTGCCTCCATAAATTCTTGCACAATTTGATATTTTTTAAAGTAAAAGGAAAATTGTGCTTTATATACAGCAAAATCTACCAAGCCCCTTTTGTGTTTTTACAGGCAGTGGTATGTTTTTCTTGCAAGAAGACTCACACATCAAGAGTTAAGCATAAAATTTTACCATCTCTGGCATGGTGTAATAGATCTCAAGTTTCTCGATGTAGTTTTAGAGCAGTAAGTTGCTAAGTTTTGGCTTTAGGGACTGCAGTTTGGAGGCAAATGGTATGGAGGAAGCAGGCAGTTGTGAAGGAGACTGACTGGCAGTAGGAAAGAGAATGCACTGATTCTGGCAAGCCATCAGTGGGGACAGTGTCTTTGGTACTTTGTCCTAAGTGTGCTGTAGGTTCTCCTGGTGCCAGGGTCTCTGGCAATAAAGAAAGATGTCCCCTCCTTCCTATCGATCCCTGTTTCCATACATAAAAGGGTGTTGCCTACATGAATAGTCTGTGATATAACTCCAGGGTTTTGTCAAAAGAGCTTTTTGAAATCTGAATACTCAAAAATGCACTGACTTGATATGGTTGGGAAGCAAGAATCCCATTTGTAAAAAAAGCCCTGTAGATTTCAGCACTTATGTTCACTCTTAGAACTTGTGTCTTTCATGCCCTGATTTAATTACATCCTCCTTTGCTAAAGAATCTTCTCAGGAAAAAATAAAGTTTGATTGAAACATGTTTCTTGGAGGAAACATAAATGAACTGAGATAAGACACAGTAAAAACAATACAAACTAGACCTGGCCTTTCGTTCTACTCTCAACTTCATTTCCTATGAGCATATTAAATCTACCTAATTATATCAGGGCAGGTGATACAAAATTCCAAATATGTCCATGTGGCAGTTCTCAGTGGGAATTTAAGTTTTCATTTCACTGGGAAAAAAACCTGAGTCCCCACAGATGCAACATAAGGTACCTAGATAAAACTCAAACCACATTTAATATTTGTAACATTGAAGTTTCCTAGATTTTGAGATATGGGGGTTTCAATAAAGATAAGAATCCATTTTTACTCTGTAAAAGTATAGTAAAACAAAAAGTTCAAATATTTTATTTACTTCACCTAAAAAACAAGCAACCCATGAGTAAGATATACATAGGTTTCCCAGATTTCTCCCTAATAATTTTTTTTAAGATTTATACAATTTCTACAGAAACATACAGTGTATCAAAATCTGCATAAATCAAATTTATAAAATATGTAGAAATGCATAGTGATTTTATCATCAACTTACAAAGCAAGAATATGGGAATTATTTTTTTCCAAGCCGGCTATAGTAGGAAAAAGTCATTACAGCAACAGCTTCTTATGATCTCATGTTTTGTAAGGTTTCAGTCTAACATACAGATTCATATTCAAATACAGCATCAGCTTTCAATGAATTGCACATAATACCCATTTAAAATGCACACCTGCACAATCTATGTGCCACCATTCTTTCTCTTATGCATAGTTGTATGATTAAATTAATCTACCCAACACACAAATGGAGTCAGTTTTCACACACACAAGGAACAAGTACCAGCACAAAACCTTATTTTCCTTTTTTTTTTTCCAGTTTCTCCCTCCTTTATTTTCTATTTTTCATAGCTCTGAAAGGATAGATGAAAAGTTTAAAGAAACTAAGAGAGATCCCAAACTAATAGATCAGTGCTGACAGCCCTACAAAGATCCAACTCTGTCACCAAATATGATACATAACCCTTGTTAACATCAATGGAAGCTGCATGCAATGCTATTCTAGACTTCAGGGAAGTATTTAGTCATACTTAATTGTGTGACGTGTTATAGAGACAACAGTTATGGAATCAGTACGCTGATGTCAACATTTAAGTTAAAAAATCTGGACAAAAGAAGTTGAGGATAAGTCATTTCCTCTCCACCTCTCTATTTGTTCAGAGTCAATATTTATATTCCTAAGGGAGTTCACATCAACTCCCTTCCAGAACATCTTTATAAACAACTCCTTCACATTCTACTCTGTACATTATAGCACCAAGCAGCTGGTTTTTCGTGTTTGTAATCCCTCTGGAGAGGTTGTGAATGACAGAAATAACAAGAAAATTGGTACAAACAAGTGTGATTTCAGGATTTCCATTTCTCTTTTGGAATCTAAATCTGGCATCCAAACTGGCTGACAGATGTCCTTGTGATGAATTACACAAATGAATTAAGTAGCTGGATTTTTTTTCCTAATTCAAAGTTTTAGTTCACCTCTAAGTGAATTCCATTCAAAATAGCAGTACAAATGAAATATTTGATTCTTTACAAGTTTTACATAATTGTGCAGCTTGTTTGTTGTTGTTGTTGTTTATTTTAATTATTCTTACGTAAGGCATGGTTTAAACAAACAAATTAGTGCTTATAAATTCTTAACTGGATTCGTGAGGGTGCTTACCTCCATCAAATTGTACCACATTAGCACTAAACTCGACTAAAGTCTTCCTTCCACCGTACCAAGCACTCAGTCGAAGCAGAGCAGCCAAACTGGCAACAGAAATTTGTCTTCATTAGCCAAAAAACAGTAATTACATAGGGTGGTACGGTTGGTCCCTACCCCTGGTGACAGCTCAGAGCAACCCACTGTAAATTTCCAACAAATGCTTTCCTTGTCAAAGAGAGAAATGAAAGAGGCACTAAATATGTTGAAATTCATCTTCCAAAAAAGCAGCATGATTGTGAGAGAAGGCCACCCTGGCTAATAACCTGTGGCAGTGCTTAGTAAGATGTAAAATTAAATAAAAATATACAACAGGTTGATAATCACCAAGTTCTATGAAAATCTGATTACTACAACCTTTTCAAGTGTGTGTAAAAAAACTGCCTTCAGACCCCTGAGTGTAATCCCAAAGAAGACGACAACGCTTTTAACTATGTTCCTATGAACCATAGCTAACAGCACATTAATTTACCAACATCTTGAAACAAAAAGATGTAAACATCTACAGAGTTTAAGGTAAAGCAGTTTTGTAAACATTAACTGCGAATGATAATGTTATTATTGTAATAATCACAGTTCCTCTATGTCCTTCATCCAAGCCAGGAGGCTCACAGCTGTACAAAGTTAATAACTGCAGCAGTTTTCAGGCTATTTTCAGTCCTGTACAAATGAATGCGTCAGTAGGTAGGTTTTGTCTGTCTACACACTAAGGATGTTGTTCATTTCCCATTTTTGTGTTGCTTTGCTGGAGTCACACTCTGAAATGAAAACTTGATGGAGGACTTCGGAGCGATCCAAGCACTTCCCTGACGGAATGTGAGTAAATCTGTGCAGATTCTGAAAGACAAAACCACCAGGAAAACGTGTTGGGTTTTTGTGTTGGGTTTATTTCATTTGTTTGGGTTTTTTTTTAAACATTTTCTTTACATCTGCAATATAGTTATTTACAAAACCAGGTTTCAGATCAGTTTTACACTCATTTTACTATTTGTTAAACATAGCATTTTGCAGCCAGCATATTAAATCTTTGGTTCCTGTAGGTCCTCTTGAGATGCCTCCTTGCCTTTCTCTTAGGCAACAAACTGCTAACAAAATGAGCAAAACACTATCTAAAATGCTTTTAGCTTTTTCATCCATCCTGTAACCAAACTAGAAGATTAACTCTTGAGGACAGCTCTATGAGGACTTCACTGGACAGGTCCTCCTCCAGTCAGCCCTCACAGAAAACAAATGCACAACACCAACATTAACACCACAAGGGTAAAAAAAGTATTAACTTGGCTCCCTGTTTGGCTAGCAGAAGAAGGAGTAAAGAGTGTGAGAGTTAAGTCTGGCTTCTGGAGCAGCAGGAGGCTGCCCAAGGAAGTGCAAACCTATTGCACCAGGCATGTTCAGGCTGACTCTCGCACATCTGTCCCCTTCCACATCCACCCTGCTCCCGTCTCCTGTGTTTGGTCTGTGGCTCCTCTCCTGCTTGCTGACCCCGTGTGCCAGAGGCAGCCCCGACTCACTGCCTGGCTGCATCCAGTGTGGAGGGGAAGGGAGCAGAAGCAAGCCCATGGCACTGCAGGGCTGGGGCTCTGCAGCTCTGCCCCGTGCACACACATACCCCTGGCATGGGGACCCTCTCCATCACCCCCACACATGTGTGCACAGCCAAATGTTCGTTCAGATCAATACTTGGCTCCTGCTGTGTGGTCAGATATGGGGGTCGTCTAGTTGGAGAGAAAAATGGATGTCTAAACAAAAGCAACAGGCTGACCACAACCAGCCCTGTTCTCCATGTTTGCTTACGGGCACTGAAGCCCTGCTAATGCTCAGTGCTCAAGCAGCACATGTTACACCCACCAAACTGGCACACTGTTTGTTTCAGAGAAAGCCAACAGACAACCAGAAAAAATCTCCTTGCAGCCTTAATTTACACAAGGCCACAACATTTTTCAGCAGTCCATAAGTGTCTCATTCCTTACACCTTTGCTACTAGAAGAAACACACCCACTGTACTGCACAGCAGTGTGCCCAATTCCCAGTATTTGGTTACACATCCTTGGTGGTCCTTTCATTCTCACCCTCCCTTTTTTTTCCTTCTAGAAGCCAGTCAGTGTTTTGTTCAACAGCCCAGTCTGTGCTTACTGGGCTTCCTCATAACTTGTAATGAGCAAACAATTACACAACTGGTGCTAGTGTAGAGGAAATGGATCTTGCATAAATGAAATTCTTAGAGAGAAGCCAAGTAACATGCTGGGACACACTAGAATAGCTGAAGAGTTAAAAACGGCTACGTATTATTCTGCTGAAATATTAAAGCTGAAGTTGGCACTTACCTGCCACTGCTTATTGATTTTTACATTTCAGGTTTAAAGAAATTTTTCTGTCTATCCAGCACAAGGAAGCTGAGCTGGATGGAAATGGCATTATGGTACCTGATATTTCCTAGCTCTATGCAAACACCAGAAAAAGTGGAGTAGCTTAAAGGATAACAAATAGATTTCACTGCACTCAACTGTGCATCTTTCAGACAAACAATAAAGAGTCCAGATAAGCAGCTCATGAATTAATAAATATGCAATATGCTAGCTCTATAAGCTGAAGTAAAAATGACATTGAATAGTTTCTTAGATGTAGAACAAGTTATATGTTGCTATATCCAAGGATAACGTCACCCCTAGACTATTCAGTCTCATTTTCTTAAGAGACAAGCAGAAATAGAAACGTAGGCATTTTTTAAGCAACACTAACAAAACTTATATGAATAGAGGACTTACAGATGTAATGACTAAATAGACTGTAGCAGCCCTCACATGTATATCAGCCAACATTCCAAGTCCTTATTAAAAATTTATAGATTTTGCAATAGCACTAGAACAGCACCACACCCAGGATTAAGAACAGAGCGTGTTATTGTTACTAGAGAATGGCTAACGAACAGTAAGTGATATACTGAAGAAGACAAAGACAACACAAAAAGACAGAGTAATCTTGCGTTTACCTGCTTCTATGTAGGCTTAAAAATATCTTTTTTTAAGAGAAACACTTCCTTTAGACTGCCCAAAATGAGACCTAATACTGACTCTAGCTTCTAAATGCACTCCAGCATTTAAGCCATCTTCTCACAGCATATATGAAATAAAGAGACCTTCTTGATATAGAGCATAGAAGTAGAGAGGGTGATGGCACTAAGAGCTTGTATAAAGTCTGTCACTAGTAGTGGACATGCTCTTTGCTTCCTCTGAGACACAGGCTAACTCCTAATGTCTCTGTGGCAACAAATGTAGCCTCATGGAGTTCTCCTTAAAGATTTTGCTACAGAACACAGCAACTAGATTCACTAAATGAAAGGATCTTTCACTAGAGGAAGTTTTTCTAGCAACCATGTATTTCTGAGAATGTACCATTAAAAATTTACTAGATTCAGTTAACCTTGTCACAGATCTTTAATTTCAGATATACATAAAACAATTTTTAAAGCTGAAAAAACCAGTATGAAATCTAAAAATTATTTGCATCTGTTGCATACCTTGAAGAATTGCCACTCCTTGAATTCATTCTGATTACAGTGTGTAATCATAATTTTGGATCCATCTGGTCCTTTAGTTAAGCACTGATCATACTGCATGAGTTGATTGGCTTCATTGATTCGGAAAAGCTAACAGAAAAGAAAAAGCCATTTTCATAACAGTTGACTCAATGAGCATTTTATAAACATTGCAAATACAATGAAATTGCAACATTCAAGACATTTTCTGGTTTCATTATGCCTGTCTTTCAGGAGGGTTCTTTATTTTGCATAACACACTTTTATCACAAAATTTTTTTTATCACAATACTAAATTTCATGGTTAACTTTCATGTAGGACTTAGAAAGCCAAGAAACTTAACCAGAAAGATAAAAATGGTAAAGGGATTCCTACTCAGGAGACTTCTAAAAGTGTTTGATTACAAACCTTTGTACGATTTGATGGCCAAACAACCCATTATCTTTATAAAAGCGGGGTAGCAAGTCCTTGATCCTGTACGGTAATTTCATGTGAAGACACTAAAATTTTGGCATTTTACCCATGGAGGAAATCAATCTAATTCATCCAGATACAAAAAGATTATCCTAGCTACTTCTTACAGAATAATTGCTACAGGGTTTTTTGGGTAGCACATGCAGGAAAAGTAGTTTAGGGAAACTTCATTAAGTAACAGAATAAAATAGACATTTCCAGGGGCTACACTAAGAGCTAATCCAGATAGGATTTCTAAAAACATCATCCTAAATGCAATTTTATGATTGCCATGAAAAAAACTGCCTGGTTTAGGTTTACATGGGCTTAAATAAGGACTTTAAATTCTGAAAAATTTTCCAACCAGAAAAGAAGATATAAAGACAGAACAGCATGTCTGTGTGGTAGTGTGGGCAGGTTTGTGAAGACACAGGTCAAACACAATAAAACCTTGGATTGCAACCATCTAATAGTAATTATGTTCTGGCAATTAATTTGTAAATGAAGCAGAGATAAATTTCTGCTCATTTTATTCTCTAATGTGGTGGAAGATGAATTACCACACAGAAGTGTTTTATGCTTAGACCAAAACAACTTTGTTACATACTTGAGCCACAGTAAAGGTTTTTTCCTGAAGGATTAATTATTAAGTAAAGGTAAGTGGTGAATCAGGGGCAATGCTAAGAGATAAAGCAGTGATACTGTTCCTTCTTCATCTACCTGTTTCCCTGAAGAATGGATTATGAATTTGCCTTCAATTTCATACCATTTATGCTTGAAATGGTATTTTCAGACTGCTGTATTTTAGCAATATCAGTATGCTTACAGAAAACCCGAATTCCCACCTTTGTAGCTGGCACCTAGGGGAATTGATGTATAGGCTTAACAGAAAACCTGCCTGTTATCAATCCACAGCAAGCAATTCCCCTTCAGACTTGCCTCCAAGCTCCTTACCTGATTTCCTCCCATTCTGTGGCATGGCCCAAGCTCAACAAAGCCACCATTGGTGTGCCCCATGCTGTCGATGCAGTAAGAGGTTTCAAAGCCTCTAATCTGGAAAACAGGTTTTGCACTCAAGTTAGTCTCAAGGGAAAAATAAGTACTGAGGAGTTCAGAAAATTCTCACTTATCTCTCAAACCAGAAACAGGTATCTGACAGAGATATTAGACAAACCTGTGTATGGAATTTAAGTACTGATGTTAACTGTTCTGGGAGATGGAGCTTCAACCTGCCCACGCTAATTTGCAGGCTCTTCCATGAGTCAGAGTATGCTGATAAAGCCAGAGTTGCAAAGCTCAATTCCTAATTAATAACATCAAAATATAGGACTTCCAAGTATTTTAATTTATTCACTCTCCTATCAGAGCATGTTCCATCTCCCAGGTCTTCATAAATAAGCTCAGGTAAGTAGCTCTCATTTTGTGGATGAAGAGAAACAGGATGCAGAGAAGTTATGCACAGCAGCAATTACCCACAGCCAGACACAGCCCAGTGACCCAGCTGCTCAGATGGACCTTCTGCAGCAGCAATTACACAGACAAAAAAAAAAAGGAAATAAAATTGATGAGGGGCAGGCACAGGCACAGGGATAAAGAACAGAAGTCCTGTCATGAAGCACATCTCAACTGCTGATTATCTCACTCCCTTCTCAGAAGGGCC
Source organism: Pyrgilauda ruficollis (assembly GCF_017590135.1). Taxonomy (NCBI): domain Eukaryota; kingdom Metazoa; phylum Chordata; class Aves; order Passeriformes; family Passeridae; genus Pyrgilauda; species Pyrgilauda ruficollis. The sequence continues at coordinate 11,291,319 of NW_024526599.1, read as the reverse complement.
AACAAGCAGCCTTACAAAGACTTTATGACACAAATAACATTTTTTCCAGACCGATTTTCATTGCCAGAGCCTCTTTGCTCTTTGTAATGGTATAAAAAGTCTGAAGGACTAAGCTTAGACTCTTCCAGGGAATGTTAGGGAAGATGAACCCCATACTTTCATACCCTAGAGTGTGGAAATGCAATCAGTGTGGTGTTACAAATGGGGGAAGGGGGACAGGACTTCTCAGGTGTAGGATAACTAGCAGCCTGTGAAGAAGAGTTGAAGAAAACTTCAGAGAAGTCTCTGAACTTAGAATTTTCCTGTTGCTTCACCAGACCTACTTGCTTTTATCAGGGATGATTTCCTGCAAGGTCGCCAGTATTATTTTATACTTTTCAGATGCTTTCACTTTGGTGAACAGCAATATTTAGTGTACCTTCCAAATCCTTTATGTAGATACCTGAGGAGGTCTAAAGCTCATATGGTAGCTGATGCTTTGTGCTAGCTTTTAGGTAAGAAATCAAGGTGGCATTGTTCATCTGGTCCATCACACAAAAGATTATTTGTACCCCCTTTCACCACACACATGCTCTGTGTCACTAATTCTAGCATTAAGAAATTAGAGATGATGCTTGCTTGGTGATAGGAGACGGCAGAGATCTGTATTTTCTAATGTGCTTTTGAAGTTGCAAAAGCATGTATCATATTCATCATATCTTAGGAAAGAAGGTGCTAAATTTGGTGGGACACAGGAGTTCTCCTCAGCTAGCAAGAAGATTTTCTTAATTTCCCTCAACAGTCTGCAAAAGTGAAATAAATAGGAGAGACAGAGCAAAGATATAATCAATTGCAGAGGGGGAAAAAATCTGAAAGCAGGCAGGAGACTTGCAGTATGTGCTTGCCAAGGTATGGGCTGAATGCCAGAATGAGACAGGCAGAGTTCAGTGAGGAGTCCTGCACCCACCTGTGCTATGCCAACTTTCTCTGCCAACCACTTGAAAGTGCTGCATTTGCAACCACATTCTTAATTTAGTGAAGTCATAATTGTATACACTAATGCTGCAAACAATGGCTACAGAATCATATCAAATTATTACATGCAGCTAAGGGACTAGCTGAGGCTGTAAATGTATGAGTACATCCCAGTCTAGCAAACACAGGCAGAATGAATTCCACCTGGATTTCAGGATCTCTTCTCTAGGCCTTCACACGAAAGACATTTTCACCTAGTAAACTTCACCAATACTTCTATATGCAGTATTCAAATGTCTTCCTTTTGAGAAAACTTAAATTCTAATTACAGAAAAAAAGTGCTTTGGGCAGGGCTAGACATAAATTATCTTTCAAAGACCTGTGGAACTAATTAAAAAATCCCACCTGCAAAAGTAGATACATTTTTTTTCCTGGGTTACATCTTTACAGCTCTCTGGTTAGTATCATATAGCTTAGTACAGAAGTAATCAAATAGCCTGTTCCCATGCCAAGTCACAATTGTTTCCCTTTGAATTCACAGTTTTTTAAAAAAAGCTCCTAAAATACATAGGTGTTACGTGCTGTACCCACCTCTCCCCAGTCCACGTTTTTGGGTGGTAAGGGGTAATATGAAGTTATATCATATGCTATTTCTTCCATAAACCACTTAAAACTTTTGCAGTTGTGATCTTCACGGAATTTTTTCAGCTCAGATATATCTCCATAGGGTAGCGCCTTTGTCTCGGGCCGGCTGGCGTAGAAGTAATCTTTGTATTCATCCCACCACACTTCTACAACTCTGACATAGTTCTGCGAAGAATAAACACACTGCTGTGACCTCGAAGCACACACAAACAGGCCAGAAGCAACTCCTTGTTAATAATAGAAATTTAAGGATTTATCTTCTTAGGAAGTGACAGCAAAGTATTATTATATAGCACTAATAATTTGCCACTATCAGCAGACTATACAAGACACATGAATATTATTTTCAAGTGATAGTTTGGGACTGAAGCCAGCAAATTAAACTGGGCTGCTTAATGAGAGTGCAAAGTCTTTTTCTAAGATTAGATTACAATTTTTTAATGAAGAGACTGATATGCATTCCACTAATGGAAAAAATTCAGTCTTAAATGGGTCAGCTACTTGGAGAAGGGGGAAAATTGGATAGCCCACTTGGTAACAAGCCTCTCCCTCACATCTTTCTTATTCTCTTTGATGGCTCCTATCTCTATATGAGCTGCACACATTCTAGATGCACACCTCACTTTGTCCAATTCTTCTAGTGTTAGTTACATTTGTTAAAACAGTCTTAAAAGGTTTGACTGAAGGCACAAATTATTGTGACTTTAATCCACATCCGGCATAAATTGAACAAAGCTATAAAAAATGACATTTACTGTGAGGATAGGAGGGTGCCTGAAGAGAGGGAAAAGTTATTTCTACATCCTGCCTTGTACAGAGAAGGAACTTAATATTTAAGAACACTCAGCAGTGCTCTTTATATTCAGTAAGCAGGCCAGCAGACTCACGTAAGGTGTCAAGATATGCAATAAATATTTTTGACCAGCTTTTAAGAAGACTGAAATGATTTTTGTCACTTCAGACAAGGCAAACTAGCATCTTGCCTGCACTGAGCAATAGACCTGTCACTTGCTATCCTGCTGCCCATTACTCTGTCCCTAACCCCAGATATGTCTCCCTGGGCTCCCTTGTACTGGTCCTAGTCCTTGTTTCATCAAAATGTTAATCAACTCACATTATTAATACAGGACTTTTTTGGGGAGTGTGGGGATGTGGGGGTGTGTATGCCAGGTTAGTTTTTTACCATTCAGCTAGGCTGGGACGTTGCCTTTGGAACTAACTGTTAGGTTAGCTCAAGCCATACTCTATAACCCTACAGGTACTCATTGTCTAGGAAGATTGCTCTGGGATTGGAATTTACAAAGAGCTGGGTCTTTGGCAGTGGGATTCACTGATGGGCAGAACAGAGCACAAGAGAAAACCTAAACTGGGCAATAGAAAACTTAACAGGAGGGATGTCTCTCTTCCTGCTGGTAGATGAAAACTGATATAAACAGTTTTTCTTGACTGAAATTCTCTCTTCAGATACAGAACTGTTTTCTGGAATTGATGTCTAATTTTAATCTCAGAGCTTGAATAACACTTCTAGAACCTGCAGTGTACCTGAGGAGCTGCCAGCCCTCATGATGTAGGGCAGAGCATACCATACCATCTTCCCAGGTGTCATTTACTGATTCTTAACTAACAAATGCAGACACAAAAGTCTGAGAGATGCTAGATTCCAGAATTCACTAACTTGGCCAAGGATCATACCCATCTTTATCAAGATAAAAGGGGATTTCAAGCCCATGATCTCCAGGAATGTGTAGAGTTGTTCATACACACTTGGGCACAGTGCAGCAAAGGCTGGAGGTGCTGACAATAAGTACTAGGAAGTGCTTTTGTACCTCAAAGATAGTGGGGCAAGGCTCTAGAGCAAGAAGATCGGTTCTAGGATTTTCTACTCTTAATAACAGTGGGATTAACAGAAAGATTACTCTCCTGTGGGGATGACCATCTGATCTTAAGATACTAAATCACTTTGGATGAAGTGCTCTCTAAACTGTTACTGATAATTTAAACACATTTATCTAAAACTGTTCTTATCTGAAATCAAAAACCACCTTCAAGGTTGCTTCAAAACTGTACCTTTAATGTAGGAGAAGACCCAACATAGACAGGGGGTGGATTTCCTTGCCAGCCCTGGAGACGATAGATGTGTCCAACACGAGAACAGGGAACAAACAGCAGCTTTCCCCCACACTGCCAGATCTACAAGTTAAAACAAAGGTATTATTAATATATATGCACAGGAATTTAAGACAGACAAATAGATAATAAATTATGGAAGAAATTCCAGCTACATTTCTTACTATACTATCATATATTCACATATTTTTTGCTCCAGATGTAAGCATAAAGAAAATAGGCCTTTGAAGTGAAAGATTTTCTGCATACTCAGAAAGATATACTTTCAACTCAGCCAGGAAGTTACTCAACTAAAGCAATTTTTAAAAAGCTTTTAAAAAAAGTTGGGCATCTTATTCCATCACTGTTTTAGAACAGTAATGAACGAGTGCACAAAATCAGGAACTGGGTAATTTTTATTATGACAGTATTATTGCTATTTTGATTTTATTCAAGTAATTCACATGCCATCACTAAGATGGGTTTTGGTTAGATGTCCGTTCATATTTAAGTTTTTCTTACTAAAGATTAGTCAGAGATAAGGATGTGTTAGGTAACCCATTGCTCCAAGAAGAAACAGATATTTGACTGTAGTAGCTGAAAATAAAAAAAATGAGCAAAATATATTACCATTCTGAAATTCCCTCACTCACACATATCTTTGGATAATTCCTTAATGGGAGAGAAGAAACAGATATTTGACTGTAGTAGCTGAAAATAAAAAAAATGAGCAAAATATATTACCATTCTGAAATTCCCTCACACACATATCTTTGGATAATTCCTTAGTGGGGAAAAGAAAATATACTTAAATTGGAATTTAGTTGCTCATAGTTTGGAGAAGTTTAATTGTAGCACCAAATCCTAATTCAAGCTAACTTTGTCAATGTTTCAAATTTGTCTAAATTTCAGAATAAAATATGATTTACCAGTATTAGAAAAGATGAGCAGAGTATCTTACTTTCTTCATTGCATCATGATATTAATTTTCTTAAGTTTCATCAAAAAAGCTCCTGAGGTAAGCAAGGCCATTAATGTTATTTGCTATCTAGAAGTCAGCACTCAAGGCTGATAAATGTTTAGTTCTTCTGAAGATTGGTTGTGATCTACATGAAACCACTTTGGAGGTGTCTACACAATGAGCATTTCAATTACAGAACTACTGTAAGTAATTTCAGTCATGATTTTGATCTAAGCAAGATGGAGAATTATATGGATAAAGACCCCGTGTGCATAACATCCTCAATAAATACCTTTTGCATATGGATTTACAGCTGAAGAAGTGCACTCAGAGCTTTTCTCTAACTCATGAAGAGCTTTCCACTGTTATTAAGAGTAAAGAACTCAGAGTAAAAGTAACTAGGGGAGCTTTGAATGTACTTTTTGTAAAATTCAGCTACGATTTCACAGATTGCTGTTGAGGATATGAGACATCTTCACTTTGGTCTGTTAACTGGGACTGATTCCTGCTGTCTGCACTTGTGTCATTACAAATACTGAAGCTACAAGAAGCTAATGACGATCATCGTGCGTTTCCTGCAAACTGAAGAGCATGCATATGCCTAGGAGTGAAAGTAAAACCCTTCCCAGTGATTATGAATTATGCAGTCAGTATTTCAATTATGAAGACTTCTCTTGTGAAGAAGTTCTTGAAATACTGAAAAGCATATGAAGTAATTTTTCACTCACAAAAATGGCAGGCAGGAAGCAGATTACTTTTTGTTGCACCATTATATACTTTCCAAGCGCACATGCATAAGCTGAGGACTATGAGGACTACTTATTCTCTATCATTGCTTTCATTAGAAACAACATTTTTCTATACTCATTATGAGAACAGTCAGTTTCCTCACATCCAATTTGCCAGTTTCGTAATGGATATTTGGGCAGTTGGGGGTGCAATCCCAAAGTGTTTACAAAATCTAGGTTACGCATCATTTGGATTTCAGCACGAAGCCACCTCTCTGAACACTTCTGTCCCAAAGTCGACAAGGAAACACTGAGGAGACACATCTCTGTCACATCTCCTCACACCAAAACCTGGGCTTCATGAGGAAGAGGTAGGTCTGTCTAAACTCCAAATAGAGGTATTTACAGGAAAAAAAAAATCTATTTAATGGAATTAGTTTTCAAATATTGGTATTACCTTGTAAGAAATTTCAAAATTTTCACCACCCCAGATCTGAAGCCCTGGATCATAGAGACCCAGCTCAAAGAAGAAATCACGTTCAATGGCAAACAATCCACCAGCCATTGCAGGGGACCTGCAAAGAGGAAGACAGTGTAACTCCTTCTGCCAAAAGGATACAATACCACTCAGAGAAAGCTTTAGGGAAGAAACCAATTCAGCTAACATGTAGTAAAGATCAGGTAAATGGCAACACACTGAAAAATCATAAAGCTTTGTCATCAGTTTGCAGCAATTTTCTGAAGTGGCATCTTTATAACTTTTAGTGAGGTCACAGTTTTTTATTATGTTGTGGGTTTTCTTCTACAATTTATTTAATCTTGGTCCAAATTTTCCATTCAGCCAGTCAACATCCTTCTATTAAAATAAAAAACAAGATGAGAATCAGTGTAATGAGATGTTTCTCTCTTAAAAATTTTTCCAGTTTTTGAGATAATATGAAACTGCAAACAGATTTATGTTCTGAAGAGCTGCCACATTGAAACACATTGTCTATTAAACAAGCAAGAAGAGTTCTTCCAGCTTTCTGATCTTCTAGCTCTTTTTGTCCTATTAGGAGACACTTTACATTATGCTTGGTAAAATTTTAGAGGGCCTAGATAAAGTAGTACAAGGTTTCCATTTTGGTTTAGTCTTTTTATTGTTACCCTTTCCCTTTTAATGACTTTGTAAATCCCTTTCTATATACCATGATTCAATTAGCAAGTTTTAATGTGTCAAAAAGATGCTGTGGTCAGGATTACAGCTTGTGCTGGTTTTGGCTGGGGTGGAGTTAATTTTCTTCCCAGTGGCTGGCATGGGCTGTGTTTTGGGTTTGTGCTGAACACAGGGTTGATAATGTGGAGATGTTTTTGCTATTGCTGAGCAGGGGTTGCACAGAGCCAGGGCCTTTTCTGTTTTTCAGTCTGCCATGCTGGGGAGGAGACTGGGGGTACATGGGAAGTTGGGAGGGGACACAGCCAGGACAGGTGACCCAAACTGAGCACAGGGATATTCCAGACCATGTGGCATCAGGCTCAACATATGAAAATTGGAGGAAGAAGGGGGAATGTTTGGAGTGATAGTGTTTGTCTTCCCAAGTCACTGTTGCACATGATGGGGCCCTGCTTTCCTGGAGATGGCTGAGCACCTGCCTGCCCATGGGAAGCAGTGAATTCATACCTTGTTTTGCTCTGCTTGGGTGTGTGTGCTGACTCACAGCACAATTAATTATCAGTTTAGTTGCTGTCCAAGTTAGGTGATCACATGCCAAAGTACTGCTACACGTCCCTTTCGACTTGCTGCCTACAGTATTTTCCCCCAACACTGCTTTTGCATCCTGGGGTTAAGAAGCCAGAAGACACAGCAGGGGAAAGCACTTTTTGCATAGCACAGCCCCGTGGCTTTCCTGCATTTTTGGTTTTCCTCAGCACCGTAAAGACTTGGCAAGTGTAGAAGCCTCAGATACTGCAGTTTCAGGCTTGGCCTCCAAGATGCTGCCAAGTGTGTTAAAGAACAGAGTAAAAGCCACATAAGCTCAGTAGTTTACTTCATAGAATACAAAGAGGTAAGCACCGTTACTGAAAGAAGGATTCAGTCCTGGGGCAATTCTCACGTTACAAAAACGTTGCCTCGACACTTTAAGCTGCTGAGGCTCTTTTTGTTTTCCTTTTAAGCTAAGCAATCCTGGCTATGGTTTCAGCAAGACTTTTACTTGGTCTTACTTGCCTTGGTATTGCTGCAAGAAAATGCACACAGCCTAGAGACAAACAGATTCAGGGCATGTCTCTTTTTAAAGGAAGCATTGTAAATCTGAAGGTATTATTAAAAATAAAGCCATCTTTTAAAACATTCTGAGAACATGTGTTCTGTGTTTCTGGGAACAGTTTAAACGATTTTAAGACCTGTTTGGATGGTAAACACAGAACACTAAAGCAACGTTTGAAATAGTTTATCCCCCTCTAAGTGAATATTAAAGTTCCAATGTGGACAGCCTCATCAGAAAATGATATTATTTAAACTGTATACAAAACAGATCAAAGCTTCATAACTTGCTTGCATGTGTTGCCATTTTAGCAAAGAACAATCATGGGTGGGGATAGGGAATTACCAACATCAGTTCTTACAATGTTTAAATCATATATAGAAGCTATAGAAGACATTAGATTCTGAAGATGTGAAGATTTTCAAATATAATAACACTATTAGTTAAGTATGAGGGGGGGAAGTAATACAAAACCAGCAGAACCACAGTCTCCCAGTATTGAAAAGCCATCCAGAAACCATGGTTTCTAAGCTAGGGTTTCTAGGCAGTTTTTATTTTCTGGGAAGAAAGAATACCCCACTACAAAGCATAATAAAAAAGGCAGAAATTCTGTGAAAATTATTGGAGCTTTCCCACAATAAAAGATGCTCTTTTTATCTTTCTTCTTCCTTTTTTTTTTTTTTTTTTTTTTTTTTTTTTTTTTTTTTTTTTTTTTTTTTTTTTTAATGTTATATGTATTACATTAAAATTCTTAGGAAATATCTAGCCAAGATCCTTAAACAGTATGCTTCTTTGTCAGATGTGATCCATTGTGAAGCAAGTGGCAGATATATGACAAAAGGGATTTTTTTTGATACACATGCTTAATCCTCCAGCTGTATGCATGCATCAGGCCATGACAGCAGGCTACAGATTTTATGCATTACCGTCTATCAGAAATACTTCCAGCATGCTCATTGTTTCGAACCAAACGGTTAAACAAGCACTGTGGTTTCCAGCAGTACTTGAAAAAAATATCACAGCTAATTAAAGTTTTCTCTGGCAACAAAGGGAAATATACAATTATACAATATTTTATTTTGCCAAACAGAACCCAGAAATTCTAATGTGCACCCTATTAACCATACAAGAGCAGGAAGGGAGAGGCAACACAAGGTAGCAAAGATATTTTGAGCAAATAGTCAGTTGTGGCAAACAGGTCTGACTAAACAAAGCAGCTAGTGTGGTTAGGAACATGAAGGTGCTCAGGCCAGAAGTACATGCAAGTTTTAGTGGATCAATATTGACTTCAGAAAAAAAAAGAAACGGGTAAGTGATTTAGTGATTACCGATACGGTTCAGTTTTTGTCTTTCTGCTTTCCTTCTCTCTCTTGGTCAAGGGAACCCTCTTCCATAGCATACTCCAATCCCACGCTCCTCTAGCAAACCCATCTTCGTCACCACCCCCTTGCGGCACAATCTTAAAAGTGTTGCCATCTATGACATCTATAAGCGGCACAGTGCATGTGGTTCTGCGGGGGCACACGTGCGCCGACCGTGGTTCGTGGGGAGAGAGGGGTGGAGGGAAAAAGGAAAGGGTTTAGACAATCATTCGTTATCATTCACAGTACGTAAACAGCTCTCTTTACCGATAAGGCTCAGTTTTATGTTTTCGTTTGGACTTTTCCTTGTGGCTTAACGGAATTCGTTTCCATAGCAAACTCCAGTCCCAGGCCCCTCTGGCAAAACCATCTTCATCCCCACCTTGTTGTGGCTCAATGGAATAATCATTCCCATCTATGTAATCTATTAGAGGTACAGTACATGTAGTTCTGAAACATTTATAGAAGGGAAAGAAAGAGCAAAATACAATTTCAGAAGAGTAATCTGTCTAATCTGAAATTTACACCATTAATTAAGTTTATAGAGCAGTGTATATAAAAAGTCACTTGTAAATACACTATTAAAAAAAATTAAGGCTCATTAGAAGAAAAAAGAGATTATCTTTTCTTTACATTGTTTTAAGATGTTCTGAAAACAGAAAAGTTAGGTCTGAAATGCTAATATATCAATTGGTTTAACAGTACATTTTCCTTTATGTGGACTTCTTGATACCAGTCTTCTCCTAAAGCACCACTGGAGGCAATGGAGGAGCCCTCATGGGGCCAGGGTTGTCACAGTACTGTTATTTCCTGTAATTTCTATTCATATCAGATCTTAGCTGTCAACAAGTATGATAAACACTTGACTTTTACTAGTGTTAACAGATTTTCATTATACTGTCCTATTCAAATGCCCTGAAAAAAACCCACCAAGCTCTAAGGATAAAAAAACATTACTAGTGCTCTCCTAGAAGCAGTCTTCAGTAGAACTCTTCCTGTTTGATTTGCAATACACTTCTCATTTTGATCTATTACACACAATATTCACCAAGGAAAAGACATTATCTTGTTGTTCTTCCCACATTTCTCAAATGAGTTTCCCAGTGACCCAGGCAGGAGCACTTCCACCTTTTTAAATGAAGCTCCAAGAGATAGAAAAGGCAGGGCGGGGAGGGAGAGATGTGTTAACACCATGCTGTTCTTTGAGGCAGAAGCATGGGTACCAGGGCATGGAAGGAGGCTGCCAAGCACTGTCTGCTGGCACTGTGTGTCTCAGCATCTCTGGTCCTCCTGCAGCCTTCACCTCTGTGGGCAGTGCTGGAGGATTCCTCTAAAACCCCCTCTTCTCACCAGTCTTTCTTGTGTGAAACAGTAATACACACTCAATGGGAGTACACAAGAATTTCCATCTTCTCTCTAGTATCCTGTCTTGGTTAAGTTACAGCCTTTAAAACACATAAAACGCAACTCTTCAAGAGAATTCTGGTAGCATGGCAGGTTAACAAATAGTTTTTAGGATTAAGGAGCTATTTTATGGGATTAAAGAGTTTAATCCTGTACGTGGTTTCCTAAACACACATACCACTGACCACACCAGCCAAGAGTGCGGTAGCACACAGCAACATCAACACTTCAACAGCTGGAAGGAATGAAAGCCCTGGGGATGTCTCTCCTCTGCCACCCCTCACAGTGCAGGCACTTCCACCACAGATTCCCAGCAAGTGGCTGCTCCTGCGCAGAGACAGCTCAAGCTGGCCTCGCTTTGCTACAGACAGTGCTCCAAAGCACTTCAGAGGAAACAAATAAGACCATACATCAAGACTGAAGATGAGAAAGTTATAAACTCTTGAGATCACGGGGGCTTTAAACTCTCATTAAATCAAAACATTTATTGCTACTTTTTCTCTACCAAAAGCCACAGGTTTTTTTGTTATTTTATTCAATCATGCTCCTTACTCAGCTAGAAAGGAACATTTCAATATCAGCGCCTCAGATCATTGTAAAAGACAAGAGTTACATCTAATCTACACTAGGCAAAATATTCAGTATGCCTATTAAAATAAGCTACCTGGAGATTAATTTCCCTGACTATATTCCTTCCTCATTATGTACCCTTTATACATAATGGGAGATAATATAATGCTCATATGGAAAACATTGATGTAGTTTGATATAGATATAAAACATATGGACTGTAGCTTGAAAAGTGAAGATTATTACTGGGACTTTTACTTTCTAAAAGGCCAGACACTGGAAGTAAGAGGAGAACATTACCTGTCCTTAGATATAGGAGCTATAAGTGGTGCATACCAATTAATTCCCACCTCACAATGGGCATCAAGGTAAACCAAAACCTTTGAAAGAAAAAAACAATAGTAACTTATATTTCTGTAGACAACATCATTACTTTATTAAGCTTACTTACATTGAGATACATTCATATTGCAAACAAGAAAATAAAGATTAAATGAGTAAAATGAATCTCTTCTTAAAACAGTATCAGTAATTTCCACGTCTGTTGAAGCCACCACAACTTTTCCCCCCAAAAAAGAAAAAAAGACAGACTTGTGAGTGAACTGGCTCCTACCTGTCCAAGTTTAGCCTTCTGGGCTCCAATGCTTCTAGCTTGGATCAAACCTTCTCTCCTCTCATTTCGAAACACCTTTACAAGGCCATTCCACTGCTTTATGTAGTCATCCAGCCTCTCTTGTAAGTGTGCTATCAGATAACAAAGCAAAAAAAAAAAATTGGGGAGGTTTAGTAATAAAGACTTTTATTCTCTTAATATAAGCCAAAAATACCTACAGACATTTACAAGAACCTTTAATTCAACTACTCACAAACACTCAAACTGAGGAGATCAAGACCACTGACCTCATGGCACAGGTTTGTGTCTGGCACATCTGAAGAAATGGCAGCTGAAGTGGTTGGCCACACCACAGGGAGCTGGGTGGGCAACTCACAGTCACTTCTATATATCACAGAGTGGTTTTCAGGTTTTCATCTGTATTCCAAGCAGCTAGAGAAGTGTCTACACTCCACCACACAGTCTTTCCTCATCAGATGATGTCACATGTACAGCTGAAGGCATCACTTTTCAGTTAAACATTTCCCTTCACTCACTTTCAACTTCACAAAATTTTCTATCAGTCTATTAATAATCTGGAAACCTGAGGCAGAATCTCACCATGCTCATATTATTGCTCTCCTTCATCTAGACCCATTCCCTCTTGTGGAGGTCTTACGATAATCTTCTAATGAAATTAACGAGAGTAATTGGAGGAGCAGAAGTGCATCATACTGAGGAGACAACAAACCTTTAGCCAAAGGGACTTCAATCAGCAAAGGGACAAGTAAACACACAAGAATCAAAATAAGCTATGTTTTAATGGTTTCAGATTTGTATTTGCAGATTTGTATTTGTCTGGGCCAAACTTCTCTGGAAACCACATTCCTGCCACACAGTTTGAGAAAAGCATCCTGTTGGCTTAACATTTTTGCCCAGATGATTCTGTTGAGAAAACTCATGAAGGCAGAAAGGCTGGTAACTGCCTGCCTGCTGTTTGTGGCTATGCTGATTTAGTACTGGTGTTTCTTAAAAATCTATTTTTGTACTCAAAGGCTCAAAATAATTGCCTACAGCTTCAGTTTCTCTCAGTCAGGAACCAAAATAAGTCACCTAATCTACAGCTGAGGCATCCATGCACTGGTTTGCTTTTTACCAGCTCTGAGGGGCTGATAGCCACTATTCCTGTGCCTTGGAGAGGCTGCCTAGAACAGAGGCTAGGCAAGACTAAGAGAATAAAGTGGGTATTTATTAAAGGCCTTCAATACATACACCTTGGACAGTCCAAGCCTCCAGGAGAGGCTACAGCCAAGATGGATAATGGTCACACGTTTTTCAGACAGATGTAAGCCTGATCCATTTACAGATCAGGGGTTAATCCTCCAAGGACAGCTTCAGGTGGTGAAGTCATATTCCTCCAGTTTGCTCCCCTCCAATTCACTTCTGTTTATACTTTTTGGGGCCTAAGGATGTAAGGTGCCCTTGAATCTCAGGCCCAGATGGATTGTTTTCTCTGACCAAAATGTGAAGATAATTAACTAACACTTCATACGGAGTTTAGAGTTATGCACTAATGCAATACAGGATTTGAAAAATATAGAGGCTAAAATCCTAAGGCATAGTGCTGATCTAACAGGATGGGGGGGACATGCTGAGGACGATGTCCCTTTCAGCAGTAACATGCCATCAGGTTACTTCAGCAGAAAGACTTTCTGCAACCTGAATTAAAATGATGAAGTCTGGAGACTTCCACAACTTATGTTTCAGTATGTTTTGTGTTCTTGTCAGCAGTATTAAAAAAAAAAATAGTTTGAAAAAAAGCTACACGTATTTGAAAAGGAAATGGTGTTTCTTGGAAATGAAGTTTCCAATATTGAAAATTCAGCAATTCTACCAAAAAATGACCTTTTGAAATCACTATCTTGATACTCTTATTATCCTTCCTCTCCACCTTTATAACAGAAAAAGTTTTCTCAACCAAGTTTAATGTATTCTCCTTTCCCACACACATTTACAATTTCTTTTGTAAACCCTTGTGCATTAGGAAAACTTCAAGGTTACACAAATGTCAAACTAGAGAAAGAACAATTTTATCACATATGCTGTAAAGAAGAACATGCCATGTAATAAATAGAGAATACATTATTTGATAGCTGTGATATAAATTTTTATAGGATAAAATCAACAGAGTTTTGAGGTCATACTGAAGTGGTACTAAGAGAATCTTTATACCACGCCATTATTTATGCTGCAAATTCCAAGTATGTGTTACGGAAGGACTGTCAGGAATGTTTTAAAGATTTAAAACCTGAAGTTATTTCCAGCTCTCCTGCCTATGAAGCCAAATGTTTTACTTATCAAATGTTCAGCTATGTAAGGCTCACAGGGAGCTGTAAAAACCTGTCATATTGATTGTGTAAAGCTTTTCTACAGTACAAGTATCAGGATTTTGCAGTCCATTATCTGAAACCATGCCAGGGTTAGCAGCAAGTGCTGTTTCCCACAGGAAAGCTGAAATTTTCCTCCTTCCCATACTACAAAGCCTGCATGACAGTAGTGTAAAAAATCCTGATACTTTTACAGTCAAAAATATTGTTTGGCCAGCATTACATTTTGTTCACCTAGAATGTGTATTTATGACATCTGTCAACAGCCTTACAGCAATCTGGTTTTTGTTCAAAAATGTATATTTTACCTTTCAAAATATTACAATCACCAATCTGGCCTTCCCGTTTGAGTTCCTCTCTCATGTCTGAGTGCATGATTAAAGCATGAATCAGTGTCTTTTAAAAACACACGCGTTCTCCAAAGGACCTTGGGCACTGCAGATTACAAAGGGGGAGGAGGAGGAAAGCAGGTTTTTTTGCCCCTCAACTCAGACAGCAGTCTGAGAACTAGAAAAATCAGAAGTGCTTCTAGAGCAGCTGCCTCCTGCCTGTGAGTACCCTGGACTGTAATACTGTTAAATATTGTTGGGGCTCTCAGCTCCAACACTAGCACTGATTACTGCTTCAGTTTCCCCATGGCAAGCACCACTACACAGGTTAATAAAAATACTGCTGCCTGCCCATGCTCATTAGTTCCCCTTTGGTTATCTCATGGGATGCTGCATCAGTTGGAAACACAGGTAACAATAAAGAACATAAGCATACACAAAAGGTAGACAAAGCCTTTAAATGCTACTAGGAACACTGGTATTTTTTACCTCACAACCACTCTTTACAGGTGCACAGGCTACAAAAGCAGTTCCAGCTGAGATATTGGCCTCTGTGCTTCAGAAAACAAGCAAGCTGGGACCCAAATACATAACAAGTGCTGGAGACCTATACACACAACTGTAATTGTAGGAAGCTTTAGAAAATACAGTTTTATGAATTCTCATTGCCCTCCCAGAACAGCTGTTTCCTTCACACAGCTGGCATTCACAGAAGAATAAAGTGCTTCTATTGAGACTAGAAGAAAAACTGGGTAAAAAAACCAAAACCCATGTGTAACAGCCTGGCCTCATTGACACTGTGGTAGAAATTGCTGCAACATTTCTTGGACTCTAACATGAATTAATACAGAGGTCTCCATAGAAAATGGAGATAGAATCATTCAATTAGCTTGGCAATCTTCTTGTTACTGTTCTCTTTGTGTTCTGACAAAGAAAAAAATGCCAGAGTAGAAATCAGCACATATCTCTGCACAGTTCTCCACAGTCAAACCCTGCTGTTTGCAGGAGAGATTATGGAAAGAGTGTCATTCAACAAAAGTACTGCTCCCAACCGAATTATACTAAGAACTATAAAGAAAAGGACATTTTCCAAGCACTGCAACTGCTCCTCCCTGTAAGACATAACATATATAAGCTTCTATGCAGCTGTAACTCCCTTCTGAGGAAACAAGATTTCTGGTAGGGAAGGACAGGCAAGGGGTTTTAGGAGCCAGCCTTTAGAAGTGTTTGCAACTGCTGTGCTCCATTTTAATTTCATGCCACGCGAGCGGATGGCAGCTAAGAAATAAGGACAGCGACTCTGAGCAAGAGCAAACATCCACCCAGTCCAGCACGTGTCACTCAGCAGCGGGCTGCAAGAGCATAAGGTGGTCTGCTGGGTGGAAAGGCAGACACGAAGTGTGCAGCCTGAAAGCAGGTGGGGAAGAAGAAAATCATGTATCTGTGCTGTCAGCATGACTTTTCTTCTGGCTGAAGAAGCAAAAAGCTACAGCAGCTCTGCTGTGATTAAGAGTGTTTGTATTTTGCAGCTCTCCTAACAACTGGAGAACTCTTCAGGCAGCTTGGCACGCTTTGCAGCCCATACTAGTTCATCCTTCTCTCTAAGGAGAAAGAAGTAGGGCAAGATTCTGCTCTCTTGCCCATTTTTCATCTAGAACATAATTTGAATTAATGAAATTAAGTTAATTATATTTACCAAGTAATAGCCTAAAGCAATTTGAAGAATTATTATGGGGAACTAGTGCAATTGCAGCGAGGTGTTTAGAGTAATTCCAGTCCATGCTTGTCTTACCACACCTGAGAAAACTGCACCTTGAGCTTTCTTTATTGAATTTTCTGATTTAAGAAAGTTATCTGGGAAATTGAAGTGTGAGAAATACAGAGTCAAGGGTCTGCTGAATCTTAGGTGCAGGCTAGCTGTGTCTGCTAACCATTCATTTATGAGCAGAAAGCAAAAAGCTCTGTATTAGGAAAAAAATCTTTAAAAATACTGCTTTTGTTTAACATATGTCATATATTGGAAAAATAGTACAAGTTCTATGCCAGACAAACTCATTCCGTTAACTACATATACACAGCACAGAGTCAGCTCCAAGTCATGTGAAACCCAAATATTGAGACCTATCATTAGTAAAAAATCTGGTAAGTATTCTAGACACAATCAGTGTCACAGTTACTTTATACAGCTAAGTCAGTCCTTGAACAGCTCTGAAGGAAAGCTATAATCCTGGCTGAGAAGCAAAAACACAACATATGTCTGCTGACTGAATTATTAAAATTATATCCCTTAGGAGAGAAGATATTTTTGGTTTATAGCATGTGTGTATATCTAAGCCAAATTCTCAACAGCTATTAAAGGATACAGAAGACTATAATTTAGCACTCAGTATCTTTATTTGACTAAGCCAAATGTAGTCAAGTTTATAATACAGGTAACTTACCCTCTCCTGTGAAAACAAACAGAAAATGATACCTACCTATCTACAGGTATGGTGCAAAAAATAACACAAAATAACTATTTTTAATAGTGGCTTATACTCAAAAAAAAGCTACCTCAACTATGTGATGAGTTAATTTTTAAAATTTGTAGTGAATACACCCGTAGAAAACAGCTACTACGAGACTGGAACTGGAAGAAGCCCAGATCATTTCATAAAAAGGAGAGTTTCAGAATAGTGAAATAGTTCTGTTTGTTATGCCACTATACAATTCGTGTGAAAACAAAGACGAGGGTATCCTGTGCCACTGACCAAACCTGCCTTTGCTCAAAGCCATCACCAACATTGTCTAGAAGAGACTGTCATCCCACACAAAATCATATTTTTATTTATGTGTCTCCTCTTTTTCTCTGTCTACATCTCTTCAAGAACCACGCTGCAAACAAAATCTTACAGAAAGATCAGCTTTGATGCACTATTTTGAAATTTGTTTAAAGCTGAACAACAGTTTGTTTTCCCCTATCTCAGTCAACTTATATCTCTTGGAGACCACTTTCAGTTCCTCTCTGTATTTGGCCTTGTATTGCATTAACACTGACAATACCACCATGAAAGAGGAAAACCAAAACAGTGTATGCTTACATTTATAAGACAAGTACAAGTACATGCATTCTGACAATAAACCAAGATCAGAATGTAAATTACAAAGGAAGAAGAAAATCTCTGGACTTACGTTGGCAGGACTCAAAGAAAGGCAGAAATTAAAACATATTCAAATTCTTAAAAGCTTCCTCCCCTCAATAAGAAACAATAAGCAGCTTAATGTGATGTTTAATTAAAAATGGATGTTAGAAATGAAAAAGGTATTGCAAATTAATCTGAATAATTTGCCTAGGTAGGTTTTTATCATAGTTAAAAAAAGAGAAATCTGTATTCTTTTGTGCAATAAAGGAAGCCGGTTACTCCTAACAGGCTTTACCCCTTTGATACTTTTCAAACTACTTGTTTTCACAAGAGCTAAGAGAGATACTAGCTATCCCAGCTTTCTTCTACATAGTACCCAAAACTGTGGTAGAGAACCCAAAGGACTGTGAAGAAGCAATCTTTTCTCCCATTAGTCAATTCAAACCATGGCAGGTAATAAATCAAAAGAAAGCTATTTCAGGAAAATAAAAAAAAAAAATTCTACAAGGACCGTGTTAATATTCCAAATGTACCTTTGTTGCTAAAATCATCAATCAGAACAATTTCTGCCAAGTATTTTCTTGGTGTTCTCTTGATGACACTGTGGACTGTCCTCATGAGCGTGGACCACCCTTCATTATGGAAGACGATGACAACGCTGGAGGTGAGCAGGTTGTCATCATAATGCCAGTATTTGCATCTGCAAAAAGAGTCAATTTTATTAGTTTTCACACTGTCTTTTACAGAACTGCTTAACAGCATCCTTGGCAAATGAAATGTTCACTGACAGCTATCCTTCAGATTTAAGACAGACAGCATATAAAAGGTAATACAGCTTAAGTGCATCACAGATACAGATACAAATAATAAAAAAAACAACAGTAGACTGTCAAGCACAAGCTTCAGCCCTGGTGCATTTTCAGTGGGCTCCTTCCTTGAAAGATATGACACATGGAGGAAAAAAAATACAAGAAAAGAGAGAGAGAAAAAAAACCCAAACAAAAATAGTGCAGACGAGTCAGGTCTTTTTTTCGGAGGGGTTAGAGATGATTTAGAAACAAGCAATTTGAGTACTTCCAATACCTTCCACAGTTTCCAATACTTCTAATACTTCACATTTATCAACAATGGATTTAATTTGCAATTTTAATTCCCATTTTCCCAACTGCATCCCTAAGTAAGACTATTCACTCCCTACAAGCAGTCCAAGTATTTCCTTAACTGGAAGTTTTCCTACCTGATCAGTAGCCCCTTTTCCAGTTATAATAATATAATTCCCATCACTAAACATAGAGGCATAGCATTTTTTATTCCAATGGGAAAAATCCTTTTTTTTTTTATCTTTCAGCAAATAAAGTCTCTACTAGAGATTCTGACTTTTCAAGAGAAGCTATCATGTATTAAGAAATTATTAGTGACAAATAAAAACTCCCAAACTTACAGATGCAAAAACCTCCCTAGTTGTAGTTCTCTTTATACAATAAAAAGCTTAAGTGCACAGAAACATTGCTGCTTTTGAAAATAATTACTTTAATCATCAGAGATCACTAGAGTTTCTGAAACTACACTCAGTTAAACATGGAAAGAACTCACATAACAGATCCATAGGTATTTGAAGAGCCTCTCTAGTGAAGGATGCATTTCACTTCTCAATGCATCAATATGCATTTCTCACCTCACAAAAAATAAGACATTGATAGAAATATACCATTAATTTTGTTCATGTGGGAGGAGAAAATTACAAAATCAAAACAGACTATAACAAAATTTTATCTAATAAGGCATTTCTTTTCTTCAGAGTGCTGTAAGCGACCTCCGAAACAGCACAATCTGTAAAAGTACAAACTACTGACTAAAATCCCTCAGCTCAATAGTTTTTATGCCTGAAGTAGCTGCAGCTAATCATAGTTACCAATAAAAAAGTGCTAGACTGGCTGTTTAAAAGGTTCAGGCCACAGATGCCTTCCTTCCACAGATCCCTCTCAAAGATTCCAGCTGATTACAGGTTGCAGTACTAACACTCGTAGCACAAGCGTTTAAGCTGTCAACAACTTACTTAGCATCTGCAGAGATAAAATGGATACCCTCCCTAGGTGTGCTAAGTTAGGTGTGTAAAAGGAAGATTTAATATGTTTAATAACAGATTTATAACAGAACGGTGTTGCTTCACACATATATTCTCAGTACTAAATAATTTTGGTGATATGGTTACAGGGTGCTATCCTTTCAAAAAAACCAGCATACCAGCTGAATGCCATTCAAGAGCTCCATGTAAAAGGTAGCAGAATAGCACTTTTTCTCAAAGGAAAAGGCAGGAGCTTACAGCTTGCACGATGCTCCTGACCTGTGCCCGTTGCAGTTTAGCTAGGAAACTTTTTTGCTTACTTCTGAATAAAAAGAGAGGGACAGCTACAATGTTTCAGACTGCCTTCAAGGACAAAACCAAAGAAAACCTCGAAAAAGAGCTAAAATCTTTTGGTTGCTTATTTCTTCCACTTCCACAAAAATTTAGTACATTTTTGAAACATAAAACCAGAGGTCTAGACCAGCTTTTAGCTACACAGCCAACTTAAATCTCCCCAAATCAAGTGTTGCTAAATGTGCCATTTACAAGCAGTGAAGCACTATATTTATATCTCTAGTAAGATCATGCTTCCAGCTTTTTCCAGACACTTTATTTCACTTATTAGACAGCCCACAGACCGACTCATCAAGCCCATAAACTCTGACAGACTGCAGTAATTCCTGTGCACAGTCTTCTTCATCCTGAATTGAGAATTAAGAGGTTTGAAATATAGTAGTTGTTTTAGAGATGTGCAATTAATAAATGTTTACATCTCTGTGGCAGTTTTTTTTTTTTTCAATAAAAATTTGAAAATTGAATGTTGCTGAGGTATTTGAGTGACAAAAGCCAGTAGCCTAATTTCCTTCAGATCTTCAGGGAAGGAAGCAGGCAAAGCTTTCCCCAGTGGAGCCTTTCCTCAGTGGAGCAGTACTGACATCCAGTGGTTGGCACACCACATACCAAAAAACCATAAATGCACTTTCTTTCTGTTTGAAGCTGGATTTTACAGTACGAGTTTCCCTGTAGATTTCAGGCACAAAAAAAGGAAAAAAATATGCTTGAATTTCCAGGAATGCTCTTCATTTTTAAAAGAGAGGGTAAACTAGATATGAATGTTTAGACAAAAGGTTCAAGCTATTGAAAACTGGCACAAGCAGATTCAAAGTGCAGAAGGGTCTGTGACAAAGAGGATTTAAATGTTTCAACCTCTAGCTTCATCCCCTGGGTGCTTCATGCCCTGCCCACATACTAGCACAGTGCCCTTTCAGGTGTACCCTGCAGGCCAGCTGTGGCAATACACGGTGAACAAAATTAGAAAACAAAATCATTTTAAAAAGGTATTTTGAATTCTTATCGATAGAGCTGAGCGGAGGGCACATTGCAGCAGAGATGCAGGGATGACAAGGCAGCATCCTTAAGCCAGGCTTGGCTCTAGACACTTCATATCACCTTTCCTGAACACTGTAAAGAGATATATGGAGGGCTGGCAACACCTTCCCTGGGCAGTGCTGCAGGGAAGAGCTGCTCTGTTTGTCTGCCCTTTCCTTGGGGAACTCATGGGTGAAAGGAAACAACACCTCCAGATCAGTCCACGAATAAAAAGTTTCCATTCCGCAATCAGCGCTGGCACTACTGGGAAAACCAGGAGTGACTCACGGCTGAAGCAAGACGAAACCCTTCAGAAGGCACAGCTGTGATCTAACTGAGGAACGGTGAGTAATGTTTTTGCTGTCTATTAGCCTGCATACTTAGGATGTGAATTAGTTCTACTCCCTCTCCACCCCTGGAGGGAACAGCTCTGCTGGAGCCTGTGCCACACCAAGGTCCCTCATCCCTCAATCACAAAGCTGTGCACCAGCCACGGCAGAGCAGTGCTTTTACAGGACACCCTCTGCACAAGAAACTGAGCATCTGGGCTGGAGTGCTCCTTGGCTTGAGGAAATTTCTGCTCTTACAGCTTTGTACTCCATTCACTGGCTTGCTCTTAGGATGTCCTGGGGCCCCACAGTCGTGATTGTGGGTACATGGTCCAAGGCTGGCATGGCCATACAGGCTCCCTGTTAGCTACCACTGAAGATGCAGATATAGACTCAAATTGCCTCAGGCTCAAAAAAAGCCAGAAGTGGAGTCTGCTTTTCCTGGAAGAGTAATCAAACCACCAACAAAAATGCAACAGCTGGAAAAGGAGAGCACCTCAACAGCAATTTAAGGGTGAGCCCCATCAGATAGATACTTAGAGGGCAATTTAAGATCTTGAGCCAACAGAAGTGTTTCTCCTGTCATGCTGAACCTCTGACTGTGCCAGCATTATCAGCACATAAGCTTCAGAAAAAGCAAGAGGTACCATGACTGTGTATCACGACCTCTCCATCCTTATACTATTTTCCTTGTGTCAGCTCTCTAACTTCCACCTGCACGTATCAAGGACTCATCAGTACCCTCTGGATTTTAAAGCACTGTACTTATGTGCTAAGAGCAAAATGTACCAGCACAGACTCCTCCAAGAAGGCAGACAGCTGCCATCACATTCCTGTAATCACTCCAGTAGCCAAAGAAGCCGCTGAGAAGCTAATCAGCTGTTGCAAGAAGAAGGACCCAAATAAGTACAAAGCTGAAGGTCTCAATTTATTATTTATCCTGAAATTGTAACCAACATTAAAAAATGGAATTTCTCGTCTCCATTAATATAGATCTGTTCACAGTTTAAAACTGTATTTTAAATTTTATTTCATGTTTAAAGTGGTATGAAATTCATAGTGGCATTATCACCTATTATGAGTGCCTTATAGTGCATGCATCTTTCTCAACTCTTCGAAAGAGTCCAGCACAAGCAAATCCCAAAAATAAGTTAGGAGATCTGCTTTCATTTTCAGTTTCCTTTTCTAGAAAGTCCTGTTCTTATCTTACAAGGAGACAGGCATCCAGCTGACAGCATACTGTTTACATACTTTTAATACTGAATTCAGGGCTCCTTGCTATTTTAAATCACCAATTTATTACGACTACTGCAGTGAACTGAAACTAACCCATAGGAAGATGGATGGGAATTTTTTTTTTTCACAAAACACCTTCAACTGTTTGCTCATCTGTATGGTTGACACCACCAAGGTCATAGCTGAGACTGGCTGCTTAACACCCGCAAGTCAGAGGGATCACTGCCTAAGTCTAGGGTAGACAGGACAGACAGAAACAGATCACAGAATTTCTTTGTTAGGATACAGCTAAGTAAATCTAATGCTAACACTGGATTTGTTACCTATGAAGCCTCATGGGGAATTTTTGTGCATCAGCAACATCAAAACAAGATTACAGCAGTGGACTTACAAAACAGGGGCTCTGGAAGAGAAGTAAACAGACAACTCAAGAAGGACAGATGGATCAGCTGAATAATTTTTTTTCCCTTCAGCAGACAGCAGTAAAACCTCTATTACACACTACCAAACAGCTTAAACCTATGCTGAAACAGCATTTGCTATTTTTAAAATAGCTACAAGCTTTACCCATTTCCATTCCTGAAGTAACTTGTGAGGCTATGTGATTACATTTTATTATTAGTGCCCTTGGAAGCAAAAGCTATATCTACTGTACCTCTGAAAGCATCATGATCCAAATCCAGGACAAGGTTTGCATAGAAACCCAACATTAGGGATAACAAGAGAATAAAAGGAATAACATTTGCTATTTTTCTAATCACAAGATTCTTGCCCACACTATCACTTAACCAACAGTGAAAAACTGAAGCAATACACAGGGCAGGAAAGCTGGGGTGCCTTAGGGAAGGGGAAACTCCCATATAAGGAGATGGAGCAAATGCTCTTTGCTTTCCTGTTTTGGTTTAAAGGGAAGAAGACCTCAGCTCTTGAGGCCTTCTCCAGTCCAGTGACACACTGTGGGTATTGCAGGGAGGCTGTGTTTAATTTTGGGTTTATCAAACTTTTGCAGGCTTTACCCAACGTAATAAGCAACTAGAACGAAACTTGAGGCAGTGAACTCAGAGTCACAGAAATACTGCATTTGCACCATGCCTTGCTCGTCAGATATTGAGCCTTCAAGTTCCTACCCATGCTCACCTGGACTGCATTATAACTTGTATCATGCACATTTATTTGAATGCTCTAGCACAGTACAGTCTGGTTAACAGGAACAAGACAGAGCATAAGAAGTGCAGTTCATTTTTTAGTTTCACATTCAGGCTACAACTCATTTGACAAAATGATTCCTCCATGTGTCCCAGAATTTCTACGCTGCAGGTTGGCACCTGGAGGGTTACACGAACAGCTGCAGGAAATCGCTCCCACTCTTCTCTGCCCTTCCACTGAAGTCAAGGTTTAACTCAGAATTTAAATACACTCCAGGTGCTGTGCTATATATATGTTTTTGTTGAGTAAGAGGTCATGTTCAGAGCTTGGTCATCTCATTTCAGATGCACACAGAGAGAGGTAAGTAAATCCAACTACAGATAACACACCTGGTGCCTCTGTCAACCTCTTTGTACTCTTTGGGTGAATTATTTCTCCCTCAAAACTTAACATTTCAAATGCTAGCAGCCAACACTAAAGAGACAAAGGATCCATTTTCTCTGTAGCTTTCATTACTGGAACCTGAAATGTTAACAGAAAATGCTGGGTTTTGCTTTAAGGCTAATGCCTGGAATTTAAATCTTTCCTGACCACATGAGATGCTCTCACAATACATGCCTAATTACAATTTAAACACCATTTTTTTCCCCTCCAGGAGTCTTGCCAGCAGTAAGGCAGCTGATAATCTGCAGTGGAAAGCTAGCCTTCCTGATTTAGTGTGACCACTATAATTCACCTGATTCTCAACTTCAGCTCTCACTGAGGTGCACAAAAATTTATGTGCACATTATAGAACAAGTTTTCTTTGTTACAGAACAGTTCCAGTGTATTATGTGGCATTGGAATAAAAGATTTTCCCAGGGTACCATGTGAAATTAAACCAAGTCCCTAATGTTTCATTTCCAATGATATAGATACCAAAAGTAATTACTGAAATCCTTTTTCTTGTAACAGTATCAAATATGTAATTTGTAAAGTGCTATAATTAAGGAACTAATCACATTCCTGAAGAAAGCAGGCTCCACTCCAGAGCCTTTGTATTCAGTCTTCTCAGCTACAACAAGATTGATGGACAAGTAACTACTTACTGTAAGAGAACATATTAAATTCATATTATTTGCCCAGAGTAATAAGACTGTCCATTTCTAATGAGGAGAGGAGCTAAGACTCATCTGCCTTATTTCATAACGAGTAATTAGTTCAAGCTAAAGATTTGGGCTTTTTTTATTCCAGCACTAACAATTTTCTATACAATTCAATATTTTGGACCATAAAAAGGGTCCAAGCTGGCACTATCAAACTATGATAGAAAAAAATATCTTTACTAACAGCTGTGCCTTACTATCACACACCTCTGCATGTATATATTCTTACTAAATTTAGAAGTTTATTTTTGGCAAGAATTCCCTCTTTTTTTTTATGCTAAAAATAACTGAAAACCAAAACAAATGCCCTTCAAAACTACATGTGCAATTTTAAAAACCAAGCCAATTCTCATTCCCTTTTGCTTTATAAAATGAGCTGCAAAAACAGTTGTCCAAAAATACCTTTCTGTATGCACACAACATTGTACTCAAGCAATGAAGAGTTACCTTTTCAGGTTTTCCAACAAAAGCTCATTGCCAATTGTTCTGTTTGAAGTCAAAGGTGACCTGTGGCAACACATCCAATTATTCAAGTACAAATTTGTCTGGCCCAGGGGTTATGCCCTGTAACAGCAACAATGTCCTTATAAAGGAAAACTCAAACTGGATAATTCACAGAAGGAAAAAACACTTAAAAATATTTATTCTGCCACAATCATACTGACAGATGTGTGTGGGTGATGCAGCTGAAATTTTAGTTCATTCTGATGAGTAGACAGCAGCTATTTATTGTCATACTGGAAAAAAAAATCCAGAAGGAGATTAGTTTGTCTCATGCCATAAACATTAATGATGTTTCCTCTCCCAGTCAAACTATTCCAGATAAAATTCCTTCAACACTTGTCAAAAGAAGCTGTCAAAAAAAATCTAGCTTAAATAAAGTCATAAGACTAAAACCTTCTGGGTCAGTAAGAATAATTTGTAAGCAAGTCTTCCATGGGTTGGATAACAACAGCATATCAAGCCTGAGCAAAGCATGTTGAACTCTAATCCTTTCTTTCAGCCAGCACAGTTAATTACCCTGGCATGAAATCTGATCAGCACTACAAACACCCCTGGCTTAAGGGCTCTACAGAACTCCACATTTGTTAATAGGAGAAAGAGGGATCACTTAAAAAATACTGTAAGAAAATGCTTCTTGACTTCAAAAGTGCAATAAGCATATCTCAAACGCAGCAAAAGACAGGAATGAAAATGGCAGGTGTGGACTGGAGTGTTCTACTGTTAAAGTGGGCTTCAAAATAAGGAAAACCTACATTGATTCTTAGTGCTTTTGAGCTAGAAGTATAAAAAGAGGATACTGCAACGGATACATTCTAGATAAGTATTTTTTAGAAATACTGAATACAGATTCCTTGGAACATTTTGCACCTCTTTGGTCTTGTGTAAGCAGGTGTAGCTCCTCTGAGACATACACTAAACAGCCTCCTCTCAGAGCTCTGCGTCTGTGGTCATCAGTGGCTTTGTCCATCAGGCAGCTTTCTCTCCTCTTGTGGTTCTTCCATGCATGTCTCCTTATATCTACCATTAGAAGTTAATGATTTTGGGCGCTACAGCTTTGTCAAAAAGGGCCCAGGAATGGCATCTTTGAGGACAACCTCCCCAAAGCACAGGAGCCATGCATTCCCACATGCATCCAGAAGGTAGACTAGGGAAGGTAGAGGCATGGACTGACTACTGAGAAGGAGTACAGAAATATTGCCTGAGCCCATGAAGAGAGTATTAAAGGCAAAGCTTTGTAGAGTTCAAATCCATAAGATGGAAAGGGCAACAAGAAGAGCTTGTTGGTTGAAGAAAGACATGAGTTTAACTATAAAAGAGATGAAATTTTGTGTCAAAGGACACATAATAAAACTGAGACACTCAACACCCGATTTCCTTGACTGTTTACTTGCAAAATTTGCTGTCACACTTCCCAGGTCCCTGACTCTAGGGGCAGCCTGCAGAAAAGAAAGAATATCCACCACAGAGGTGAGTCAGGGACCACTTCCCTGGACATATCACAGCAAATGGGATACACACAGCACAAGTCCGTGGGACTGGATGGATGGCACCAGAAGACACTGAAGAAGTTTGTGATGTCATTGTGAGATCACGCTCTACCATATTTACAAGGTCCTGGTGCTTAGCAGTGGTTCCTGAGGATTGACTAAAATAAATTCTTGCCCACCTTCAAGAAGCAGGATCCAGGAAACGATGACCTTGAATTCATTAGCACCAGGTGAAATTTTTGGAACTGATTAACTTTAGTTAACTTTAGTCCATGAAGAACTGCCTTCTGCTAGAATAAATCACAGCCAGTTTACTAGAGTCTAGATGTGCCAGGGATTGTTTACATAAGGACACAGGGAAGCCATCGATAGAGCCACACAGAAGTATTGGATGTCCAAGAAGGACTCAGACAGTATCTTTGCATGGAAGAATCGTGACGTGTATGGAAGAATAAGAGCACCTGACAGGACAGAAGACACAGGCAGGAGACACCTCCTTTTGAAAAGGGGAACTCTGAAGAAGGGAATGACAGCGTGATTAAAAAGCAGATGCTGTTACCAGTGAGACATACATTATTTAAATGCACAGGATGGTGTCCAAACAACAGAAACAGAAATGAGTCTTAATTCAAGTGAAGTGCATGAAAATAAATGCGTAGAAAAAAAAAAAACAAAAACAAAAAAACCCAAACCACTGAACCCCCGAAATGCAAGTTGGAGAAATAGCTTACTAAAGTATGAAAGCTGCTATTGAAATATTTTTTTCAAACACCAGAAGTAGGATGTCTGCCAGAAAGTCTGTTGGGCTGATACATGACCAAAATGAAAAGAGACCACTTCAGAAGCAGGAAATCTAAATTAAGTATTTCCATTGAACTCTCAATGGTGCCCAACACCAGATACCCTGAGAAGAGAATAAAATAAAGGGCAAGTACACAGTGATACTTCTTACTATATAGTCCTATCTTCAGATAATCTGCACGATAGCTTCTACTGGAATTTTCTGCCACGAATAGCCTCACTGCCTTTTTTTAAAATAAACCCAGTATTTCCTAGACAATGCATCATGAATTAACAAACTCTTGCACTGTACTGCTGACTCCAGTCTTAAACAAACAGAGTAACACACAATATAATTTTTTATCAAAGGGCTCTGGGGTTCTAAAGAATTGCAGATCACTAAGTCTGACTTCTGTGCTGAAGAGAAGCTAGTAATAAACAACAAAATTAGTAAATCATAGACACAGCTTTTGTGAAAAAAAGCCAGGCCACAGAAAAATATTATCATCTTTTGAAGAAATCAAAAATTTTGTGGATATGAGTGAGGCTATTAATACAGTAACTGAATTTCCAAAGCATTTGATGAGGTTCTTTTTTTTCTTTACAGATACAGTTCTTCATCAAATTATGGTAGATCTCTTAGTCTAGTCTGAAGTCTATTAATTCCAAATTGTAAGCAAGTTTGTGAGTTTAGCAGCATAAATAACAATGCTGGGAGCTAAGCAGTCCACCTCTTCCTCCAGGTCATTGCTGAACAATAGGAAAGTTCTTGGTAGTTGCAATTAAAATGACTATAAACAGCTGCAGAATAATTCAAGAATGCTATCAAGGAAATGAGCCAGCAGGAGAGCTCAGTGCAAGTGCAAATGATTGGATATGGAGTGTTAGACCACTCAGTGCATAGACTCAGTGACAGATCCTAAACTCTGCATTACCACTGGGAAAAAAAAAAAGTTAAAAAAATCTTGGAGTCGAATGTGGATAGGCCTTTCAGAATTTTAGCTCAGAGTTAAAGAAAGGGAAATGAAATAGCAGGAATAAAAAGGATGGAACATGAAACATTTATATAGGAACTTCACGGAGCTATCTCTGATATTCCCGTGTCACAGGGCAGCAGAGTCACAGAGGCACAGAACAGGATCTGTATCTGGGAGAAGAGGTTAAAACAAGCACCACATTCTGCAGTCACTGACTCAGGATGTCATTAATTTCAAGACTATATATGCATTCAAAAGACAAGTCTGTGCACAGAAAGAGGTCTCTGAAGCATGACAACCCTGTTGCAATTTTTGGCTTCAGTGCCCCAGTGCACTAGTTGCCAGGAATGACGCTTATCCATTCTTGTTTGTTTTCTCACCAGCATATGGTTTTGGCCAGAGCTAGAGTTGTCAGGAGAAACAATCACTGTTCAAACTCAGCATAAATGAATTTTTAAAAATTAAATTTTATTTTAAAATACTCTGGGGAGGTGGATCATTATACTGGTTACACAACTCAATTCTTGTTATTCCTAGTAGCAATATCCCACAGTTATCTCTTGGGTTTTTTTTTTTTTTTTTTTTTTTTTGAGAGGACACACCTTGTTACCTGACAGCATTCACCCTCAAACTAGGTCCGTTTTTTATTTCCTTAGCACAGTGTATTTATCTTGGATCCACAATAATCCAGAAAATTTATCACTCTGTTTTTACTTCAGCTCTACCTCTGCAGACTCCTGGATACAAAAAGCAAGGAGTAATTAAATTAATATCCTTCTTCCCAAAAGCTAACAATTATTTTATTGCAGGTCCTCTAGGAAGTAGGAATAATGTGTAAAATCCAGTATAAATTACTGCTCTTAAGGGCCTACCACCTATCAGGATGATAAAAATAGATCCAAAAAAGGTAAAAATCACTAAGTTTAAAGAAAAAAGTTTCTTCCAGCTACTGTACAGAGGTTTAGACAGGGCCTGCTAAGCCTGCTCTACTTCATTGGTGCCAGAAATAAGGTGGAAAACAGGTATTTCTCTACTAATCCAGTTTATGTTACCCCTGGCCCTCTTGCAGAGTGCTGAAAGACTGCAGTGAGATGAGCCATCTTCTAAATTCTGTACACTGACTTTTACATATCCCCATGCATTCTTGATTTTTTTTAACCAAACTTATGACTTGCTGTATGTCAACACAAGTGCTGGGCATCAACACTGAAATATATTGGTTAAAATCCACAAGCCAAGAGTATGTGGTGCTGGCAAAATGGAAATAGTCTGATGTACCTGACAAAAAACTTTAACACACCATCCAGTGTCATTCCTCCCTGTGGGATACAGCAAGAATAAAGGCTTTTTACAGCAGCTGAGACTGCCCAGAATCACCAGAAAAGTTCCTACTGAATCAATACAGGCAGCTGGCAAATCATCCTGGCAACATGTCAGACTACAAAGTCAAATCCAAACCTAGCAGAATTGAATCTCCCTTTATTGGCATTTCTTTCCTCTTCTCCCTCCAGCAGGGACAAGCCCTGAGGCTATATGGCTTTTAAGCTGAGAGAGACAGTTCTTGCAGCACTATTTCACTCTTGCTAGCACAGCCTGGGAAAGCATTTGGCACACTTCACTGAACAAACCTGACTGCACTGGGTAATGCTTCAAAATTCTGCTGCTTGAAGAAAGAGAGGGGCTGAAGGGAGCTCTACTCATCTATGGACAAATAATTCAGTCTTTACCAGAAAGATCTTCCTCAATTAGCAATGCCATCTTACTATTAACAGCAACAACAAAAAATTGCTATATTGCTCTTTGGCAGGATTCAAGTGAATGTTGAGTGCCTCACCAGCCACAAATGTCTTTTAAAATAGATCAGTGGGAGGAAAATAAATGGTGCATCCAACAGGTAATCTGCCACCTTTTGCTGCATTTCTCTCTGGTATTGGGGAGTGAGCAGGAAAGTGAGCATGGGGGAGCCTGAAAGCATAGAGCAAGATCAGCCAGTCTCACACTGCTTCCCCTCTCTTCTGTTCCCAGGAGACACACAGAAGCCATAAACCTTCAACCTACTTAGGCAATTGCAAGCATCCCAAGTATTCAATACATAAAGAAAAGGATATAATGTTGTCTGAAAGATACCTTTTGTTCATGTTGTTTTTTCATGCTGTTTGGTTGCTTGCTTAGAACACGAAATCATTAAATACTAAAACCTAACTGATTCGAGCTGGTGGCTTTGACCACTACGAAGGCTTATCTGCAGCTGTGCTTGAAGGAAACAGTTTCTAAACTTCACTTTTAATGGCTGTCCTTCCTCCTCCTCAAAGTATTTTATCATTTTTGGGAATATCTATTTATTAATGACCTTCAGAACAGAAGAAAAATTCTGAGATCATGTCAAAAATACTTCAGATAGCTACAGGTGTGGAACTATTTGAGAGATACCATAGGCTGTCTGACACCCTTTACCTTGAGAAAAAACGAAGGGGAGGGAGTACTTGAGTTCTGCTGCTAGAACTCACCTGGGCAGAGGCAGCCCAGTCCCACCTGCACGTGACACGTGGCCACCTCTGATTTGCTGTCCTTACAGAGTGAAGAAATGCTTCAGCAGAAGCAAGAAAATGCTGACCTGCACAGGTTACCCAGAACATTCCTTCCCTTTCAGAAAAAATCTCTTTAGTACGAGGGGCCAACTTCTGAGCACAGCAAAGAAAGAAAAGCAAAGGACAGCTGGCACTCCCTTGCCACCAGCAGCAGACAGGCATGGCCCTCTCCTCTGACTGCCAGGAAGTGGAAATCTTTAGTAAGCCACCTGAGGAACACAGCACGAAGGAAGTGAAATGCTGCGCTCCCTGTGCTTCATTTGCTTTCAGGGCGTGCACACCACATAGCAAATTTAAGCAGCTGCACGTGCATGGGTATGAGTCAGACCCACAGCTGGCCAGGTCTCTCCTACCTCGCAAAAAGAAAAACAGCCACCATAAAACTCCAGAGCAGAGCCCCAGTCACCGAACCACCAACAGATTATTTACCACAGCTGGAAACATACAGCCCAGAGATTGGCACCCAGTCCAGGGATCAGCACAGCTCCATTGCTGGAAGCTGCAAATTACTTAACATATCTAACTTTTACACTGCCCACAAAACCCCAGCCAAAAAACAGACTAAAAAGTATCCTGCCATTAAATCAGTTTGCTCAGAAACCTGCCTCTAACTGATATTTAACAAGGAAAATTATACCAAATGCAGATCAACCTGAGAGCAAAATTGCCTTCAACATATATCAAAAGTCAGAACAGACTGTGTAAACCTGTTAGTAACTCTTGAGCAAATGTTAGTAACTTTCCAGAATTTTCCCATAACACATTAGACAACC
The DNA here is from genome assembly GCF_017590135.1 of Pyrgilauda ruficollis. NCBI lineage: Eukaryota > Metazoa > Chordata > Aves > Passeriformes > Passeridae > Pyrgilauda > Pyrgilauda ruficollis. Next base: position 11,259,519 of record NW_024526599.1, on the reverse strand, counting down.
TTTCAGCAAGTAAATAAATGTTTTTTCTGAAACTGCTTTCCTCTTTAGGGAAAATGCTGTGAGAAACTACTGGAAGACTATTCCAACCACCACTATGGCAGATCCATACTTCTGTTACTGCAGGTAAATAGGCAGTGTTTTAAAGAAAACAGTATTTCTTTGTTTCTGTTCTCTATTTACGCTCCATTTTAAAGGCATCAGGGTAAATCAAAACTGAATAAACTAACTAGCAGAGGGATGTCTAATAAAGATAATCCTTCCTTCTTGAAGACAAATCTTAAGAAGTTATGGACTAAGAAAAGATATGACAATCAAGACTATGGCTAGACATGGAACATGCAAGTACATGCAATTTGACACTAAAACAGATGACTTCAGAGATAAATCACTACAGTGTAAGTATTCATGGAAGGAATCATTGCAACAGCATTAAGAAGAATACATGGAAATATAAAGAATACATGGTATAGTACAGCACTCATGCCTTCAGTGCAAGAAGCCTTAAGTGGCCTAATAAATAATATTTTAAGCATCAGTTCAGACACATGGAAAGCAAATAACTGAACCCCATAAAAAGAGAACTAAAAGAAAACAAAAGGTTTGCTTACTCTTCTTGACGCAAGTCATTAACGCTCCGATCTAGCGAGATCATATCACTTGCCACCATATTAAACCCAAATTCCTTAATGCTGGCTTGAACGGATTCTTTGTAATCTGGTCCTAAAACATATGGCTTCGCCTCCTCTCCAGGGCCACCAACAACTCCATGAGGCTCAGGCTCTTTGGGTTCAAAATTACCAAGGACTCCAGGTCGTAACACAGGATCTGGGTATACAAATGTCTGAGGTTTAAAAGTGAGATACTGCCTCTGGAGGATGTTCTGCTGCTTGTTATCAACACCATGCTGATTTAGTTCATTTTTGGCCTTATTTTTCCTTCGAATGGATTCCAAGTCCACTTCCACACCTTCAACATGAGGCCAAGGTACCACAGGTTTGAATTTCTCATTTCCTAGTCCATGGTCTCCTTTGTTTGGCAGGGGTCTATTGGCTTCTTTGTCATCCTATATACACACACAGAGAAACAGCAGACCATATCAATTGATGATCCTTTATTTATTTACATCCAGTAATTTAATGCACTAAGAGTTGGTACTAAAAATATGTAGAATAAGTATGGAGAAGTCTGTTGAGGGGCTCAATGAACATTTTTTACTACAGCTACTGACTGCTGGAGAACATCACCAGCTGTTGTCCACACTTACCTTGGTGAGTTGGTCCTGGAAATGACCGAATGCCCAAAGAATTCCCAAAGACCAAATACCCATGCAGGATATGTTCACCTGAATGTAGTTTGAGCTGTAGTTCAAACTGATGTGCAAGGGGCACTGACAGAGCATTTTACGAAGGAGAAGGTGACATGGACGCAAACAGTGCCATAGTCCACAGCATGGCATCCTTAGTCCCACTGTCGGATGGGGTGTTTCTGAGGCTGCTATGGCTCAGATCTCTGTCCCAGTGGTTACTGGACACCTCAGAAGGAACCAGCTGGCTAGAAACCAGCCTCAGCTGGGGAAGTGTACTGTAACCACAAGTAAAGTGGCAGACTCGTCTATGGCAGCTGCGAGCCACGTACCATCCCTGCCCTCCACACACACCCCTGTCCCCCCAGCTCGCTCCCACCAAGCTCCTCCCTCTGCTGCAACAGCTTATTTACAGCTGGGAGGTGACACGGATGGCACTGGGGACAGCAGGCAGAAAGGAGATCAGCTGCATGGACACAGGCAGACCTGCCTGGGGAGGCAGTGCTGGTGCTGAAGAGAACTGCCACGGCCACTGGCATCTCCTGCATCCCTGCTTAAAACAATTTTACTGCTCTTCTCCCCCTCTCCACACCAAGAGATTTGAAGTTCTCATTGAGAAGCAGGGCTGGCATTTTGAAAACTGCTCAGCATTTTCAGTGATCAGTGAGGCTGGTGGGGTTAGAACAAGGGTGGGTGATTTTGGAAGACGCCAGACAGAAAGGCTTTGAAGTGTCTGAGTGTGAAGTCTCCAGAGCACAACAGCACCACCCATGAAAGCACTCCAAAACACACAGTCACAACTTTTTCCAATACTACTGTCCAAGAGTATGACACGGAAATGTTGCTGAAGGTTCAGATATCCTGCTAAAATTGTTTCTTTGTAAGCAGGACAAATGTTAGATCATTCAGAAATCTGCAAATAACAACACATATTTAAGCAATGTCTCAGAATCAAATAAAATTTTGAGATTGGAAGGACATCACCTATTCAAATGTGCTGAAGGCAGGTTCACAGGGAGGTGGGGTTTCTCAGAGGCATCTCTTGTCACACCCCTTTGTCCAGTTTCTCAGGACAACCTGTTCCCGTTGCTTGACCCAGTGAAGGCTTTTTCCCTCATACCTCAGTAGAAGTTTCTCATATTGCATCTTGTCCTCTCAGTCTGCACCCCTCAGAAGATTTTATTTCCATTTGCTCTGCAATTTCACTTTTTTAGGGTGAAAAGATGCAATTAGATTCCCCGTTAGACTTTTTTCCCAGCCAAACCCAGCCTCCCTAGCAGGTCTTTGCTAGGTCCTCTGCATCTGTGAACATCTCTCCTGTGTTGGGGTAGTGTGGGAGGAAAAAGCACACAGAGTTCCAAAGAGCTAAGCTCTTTCTAGGGCATCCACCCATTATGCACCCTGTCTTTACTGCAGCAATGGTACAATGCTGACTCACGTCCATGTTCAATTAAACATAATACTTCCTACTACATCACACTATTTTCCTGACATCATTCCACATAAAAAAACTTCAGAAATTAAGAAAAATACAGCATATAGTATTTCTAGGTTAACATGGTAACAATGGGAATCAGATCGGCTCCAATTCAAAATAAGGAGCTTATTCAAGAAACCTTCTGAGTTCTCTGTTTGCTGTAGTTTAACAGGGAGGACATACAACATGCAGGAGTGTTACATTATTCTGTTTTTCCATCATCATTTTTTCAGGAACTCAAAAGTCAGTGTTAGAAAAGGGAAGTTTAAGGGCATGTGAAAAGGCATATTTTGCAAGAAAGTCGAAGGCTGTCATGGATCTAAATAAAGCCCTGAGAGGACTTTTGAAGAGAGCATCATCTCACACTTACCCTGGAAATCAAAAGGAAGGCTTTGCCACTAGACTGTCAGAACACTGCTGAGCTCTCAGCTCACATCTAATTCCTGCTCTGAGTGCGGAGGCAGCTATAAAAGCCAACAAAACAGTCAGCATCATCAGGAAGGATGCTTAAAGACAGCATAATTTTGACTACATAAAATTTGATGTATTCATGCATTCAGTAATATTTAGTTCTGGTCTCCACATCTCAAAAGGAGTCAGAGAAAGTGCAGAGTAGGGCAACCAAAATCAAGGAGAAGGCAGAAAGGTATCTTGAGATGAAAGATCAGAAAGGCCACTCATCTTTCATCTTCAAGACCCTGCAGTTGGGAGATGTGATGGCTGAGGGGTATACAACTGAAGTTTAAAATATCATGGAAGTCATGGACAAACGCAATGGAAATTCACTGTTTACTGTGATGGATGACAGGTCCATAGGGGGACTGTAAAAGAGTTGTGAGAAACCTTCTGAAAATTTGAATTATACAGCTGCACATGCTGGAAGAGTATAGAAAGTAGCCAGGTTTACACACTGCCACACTCAGTCACCACCCTGGATCATGAGTCTCAATCAGACAGGAATTTCTTATTCCCCTGCTTTGTGTGGAATTAAATAACCTTTCATTCCACTTCCATTACCTACAAAACAGTTATGAGCTTCCATTTAGCCAATTCTTCGACTGAAGCATAACACTTCTGAAAGAAATTTGTTTGTTTTGCTGCCATCAGAACTGACTTATCCTTTATTACATTTAGCCTCAGTATAACTGCTATGCACAATTTGCATTATAATGCATTTATCTGTAGTTCCCTTCTACGCACTAAATATATTCCATATTTGTTGGGCTGGAAAAAATATTTCATAAAACAAGGAAATTATATACAAACACACAGGCACACTCACTGACACCATTCCCCCAATATCTATGCACAGAGGATAAGTAAAATGGAAAGTATTTGTTGTGGGTTAACCCCTGCAAGCAGCTCAACATGACACAGCTGCTCACTTCTCTCTACCTCTGGACACAAATCTAAAACACAGCAATCATATGGGATGCTATGAAGAAAAGTAACTTAATCTCAGCATTTTATGGATATTAAAAAAAATAGAAGAGGAACTAGCAGTGTTTAAGTGCATGGTCATTTCTCCACAGGTAAATGAGACAAGGATTTTTCAAATACTGTCTGGAAAAAAAGCAAAGTCAAACCACAAAAAACTACTTCAGTCATCATATAAACCACAATGCCTTAGTTAGGAACTTCTAGGGCTTCCCCTCTCTTTTATGAATTACAACCCACATCCCCTTTTAAAAGAAAAAAAAATTAATCACATACCAAAAATCCAGAAGAATTTTTAATCAGTGTTCCTCACTGATTACAAGTTTGGCTCAGGCAAAAGTAGTCATACAATAACAGCTAAACTGGAAGGCATGTGTATAAGAAAAAAAAGATAAAGCACAAGAACCTTCCTAAAGTGTCAAAACAAGATGGTCTGAAAATTATTTTAAAAGCTTTGAAAGAGATAGTAACAGCGAAGAGAAGGGAGTGTTCAGAAGAAATGAGCACAACATGCATCTGAATACTGCACTTCTAGGTTGTCCAAAAATGAGGGGAGAGAAGCAAAAGCTACAAATTCTCTCACATCTGAAGACAACAAAACCTTATTACATCTTTATAAAAAGGACACATAATACAGAAAAAAGTTTTTTTCCACAGACCATTATTTTTTCCCATAGGGTTGGACCTAGGATTTCCTGCCAGCTTTCTAGATCAAGTTTGGTGCATTCTTCTTTATTTTTTGAATGTTTTTTTCACTCCTTAGGGAAATATGTATGAGTAACTGCAATGAGTGTTTCCGAAACAGTGACGTGATATAAATAAAGTCTCTACCTGACTTGCAAATTAAAAAAAGGGGGTTAGTCATTGTCATTTTACTTCACAAATTAGGTGCCTTACTGCAGAAGACAGGAATGCAGATGAAGGTATAGAAAACACAACTGTTTCCCTTTGAAAACATGCCTATAAATTATACAAAGTAAAAGGAAAGCCCGTGAGAGGTCTTAATAAGGCTGCAAGATCAGTCATCTGGTGGAGGGCTGGAGTTGTAGCTGGCAATAAAACTGCCAATGCGAAAGTTGCATAATCTGCTTTTCTTCAGTAACTAGTTCAAGACTGGCAACTCCCTAAAATTCCCTATTAAATAATGCCTGAAAAAACCCTGATTTTAGAAAAGTGGATTTGCTTCAGAATTTTCTTCTGAGAACTTCAGAATAAATAAAATAAGCAATGATTCCCTCAACACAGTTGTCTGACTCAAAGGGCTCCATCCCATAAGACTTCAAACCTCCCACCCCTGCCACGGCAGCCTCCATTTGAGCAAGCACAAATTATACCTATTACAGCTGGTCCTGCAAATGGACAAATGGAAAAAAACTCAGCTTCTCAAACAAGGATAAAGATCAACAGCACTTCTGCTGTCACTTAAAAAAATAAAAATAAAGCCTTTTCAATCACTAAGCTTTAGGCTCCACACGCAGCATTGCTTCTAAACCATATTTTGCTAAACCTCCCATCAAACAATTTTGTCACAAGACGACCCTGCTGACTCAAATTAAGGCTGAAGATGGACTAGGAGAGTTCTTTTGTCAGATATGAGCAATGACATTCAAGCCATCTGGCTTGAAAGGGCCATTTGCTGTCACAGTGCCTGGGCAAAACAGCCTCTGTCCTGCTATGAGTCCTCTCAGTAGATTTCAGAGGCACTTCAAAGTGATGGAATGCATACTTACATGCTCAGTAGCTCCTACAGTGACTTTTAAAACTTATAGAAAATTAGAATAGATCATTCATGAGAACTCCAGAAACACAGAGATAAGTACAATTTGACACTAAGTTAGAGAAAACTTTTGGAGTTTAAAAATGCATGTTTGTAGAACAAACAGATTGTTAAATCCCTCCACTGCATGCTTTGTGCAACCCAAGTGAGAAACCATGCTGTTGATGGTGTTTGTCACCAGCAGTTTCAGGAAAATATAATTCTGTAAGTTATATTTTTATGTTCACAGTTGCCCTCAATTTGGACATATACTGACAAAACAAAAGTCCATTACGCAGTGAGTGCTAGCTCTCCATTGTAGATTTCTGCCCCCTTAAATATCCTAGAGGAAACAGAACAAACTTAAAGAAGACCAATTCATATCTATCATCCTGGAATAAATTTTGGTACACAGAACTACCATGACTACACAGCTTTGTACCACAAACACATTGCTGTGATGGCATCTCCGAAGAGCAAGTAATCTAATCCTACAAGACAACAACCACATCTGTTATTTTTTGGAGTCTTCAGCATGAACTTGGTCAGAAGCCACTTATGAATCACAAAGTCCAAACAAATAAAAAGTAATTTGATGATATAAATAAGCAAGCATTACACTATATGTATATTTACATATATATAAATATATATATATATACTAATAAATATACATTTCTACATTAATATATAAATATATAAATAAATATTTATATATCTACTCACTAAAAAATACATAACACTGAAGTGTAAATGAGGTGCAAGGGCCAGCAGCAGCTTTGGAGAAATGAGTATTGAGCAGTACGTTTACACTGATGTGTTTTGTACTCCCACCTATATCTGAGAAATGGCAAATAAAACATTGTGGGTGGGTTTCCATTTCTTCTTTTTTAAACATTTAATTTAAAAGAAAAGCAGGGCAACTTCTTCCTTCACCTGTTTCCTAGATTTCACAGCATCTATCAAGCTGATTGACATGTGATACACTACTCATTGCCCTGCACCATCCTTTATCCAACTTGTTATTTTTCTTTTAGATCCCAAGTAGCTTTTAGAGAGGAAACAGATTTGCCAGGAATAGATACCTGTAATAGAATTGCTAGTCATCAGCATTGAGAGAAATACCTATCCCACTCACTCCTTATGTCCTCTGTGATAAGCAGAACAGGACAATCTCTAGTACACATAACTTCTGCAGTACAGAAGTTGCCGAGTTTTCAGTAGATATCAGCAGACCACAGCCATTAATATTGACACTGGGAAAACAGTAAAGTAGCAGTACTTCTGAAACCCCAGATTAGCAGTGCTAGCCAAAGCAAAACAATGTAGTGGGGAGCAAGATCAACAACTTTATTCTACTTTATAGCTGACATTTCTGAGATAGGAGAGCATTGCTTGTGGAAAAGTGCCATGTCCAAAAATAAGAAGGGCACATAGTAAAGGAGAGGAACTGTTTGTAGAGATGTGGATTTGGTAACAGCTCAATGTTCTGCTGTAATGAAGGAGTTTGACAGAACTTAGCATTCAAGTTCCAATTGCATTAATCTACATGAGCCTCTGTGCCACAGATTCCTATTAATGGATAAAAACAACCTCTTGTTATCTAGTAATGAGTCTAAAAACTAACAATATTCATTAACATCTGAGGTCATCTCTGCTGGTGTCTGAACCTGTGAATTCAAGAAAGACACTGCGGAAGACAAGGCTTAGTTCATCAACTTTATTTCATTTTTCAAATGATTGCTCCAAGAATTCCCAGGGCAAAAAGACCCACTAGCTCTTCCTGTCCTCTTGGATGTCATCTACTTTGTCAGGGCAGAAGCAGTCATCTAGGACAGTGACTTCAGGCTAGTGCTGCACACTGCCATGGTCTGCAGCCAGCATTTCACAAGGTCACTCACAAGGCACAGGAACTGGTATTAAGCTATGGAAGCCCTCACATAACAAATCCTATGGAAGAAGGAAGAATACTTATTTTCAGTTGAAAGAACCTGATTCCCTGGTTACTTGCCTAACAGAAAGAACATAATCAATCCCGAGATTCACCTGTTTACTTGCAGAATATCTTGTTTAAAGACATACCCAAACTTGGATGTCAGCATGATAACCATCTAAGCATCCCATTTAAATGAAATTCTTCTGTTGTGACATTATCTTTCACTTGCAAGGGGAGCTAACGATACTTCTGTCATCCTCTTTGGTCTTGCTGTGTATGTATCATTTAAAACTCATGCAAAGTAATGCAATCCTGCCACAACTGCTCTTCCAACTTGCACTGCTTTACCCCCTGTCCTTGCTCCTCACTCCATCTTCCAATGACACTGCTCTCTCAGAACTTACTGCTGGGTATGTCTCTCTTGGAGTCTGGATCTCCTACAAATTGTCACATTCACGTGCTTCTGGTCCAGACTGGGCAAGTTCCTTTACTTTGGGAAGCTCAGATACCTCCATTGAAAGCAGAGACTACCCAGAGAGCTGGTCAGAGTGCTTGAGCTAGATTCAGTCTCATACAGGTGTTACCACTGGTCACCCAAAACTTGCAAACCTCACTCTCTCACCTTCAGGGAGATTTAAGAGTACAAGAAGTGACAGACAAAACATGGCCTGTACCTTACCTATGTTACAGGATGCCTCCTTAGGAGAGGTGCAGTACTCCTCGAATTCCTGTGCGACAAGCAGTTTCACAATTAGACTCTGCCTGACTGAAAGCAAGTAAAAATAAAGACACTGAGCTCCTCAGAACAAATTACTGCAAAAAATAGCAGTCCTAATGTCCTCATTTTCACTAGCACTCAGTGCTTGGGGAATACTGAACCAGCTCTTAAACCTACCAATCTCCTTCCTGATTGCTTGAGATCCAACTCTTACTCAGCGTTTACACATCCCATCCTGCCATTCCTGGTCCTGTCACACTACCCCTGGTCCCATCTGTAGTTCCACAGTTGCAGTGTGTTATAGAAGCCCTGACAGAGATCCATTTCACTCAAAGCCCCCACTTATGCCCAAGAACTTTGCAGAGCCAATCACAGACTTACGGAATGGTTTGGGTTGAAAGAGGACCTTGAAAACCACCTAGTTCCAGTCCCCCTGCCATGGGCAGGGACACTTTCCACTAGACCAGGTTGCCTGGAACTACATCCAACCTGGCCTTGAATATCTCCAGGGATGGGGTGTCCACAACTTCCCTGGACATCCTGTTCCAGTGTCCCACCACTTTCACAGGAAAGACTTTTTTCCTAATATCTGGTCTAAACCTACTCTCTTTGTACCTCTCATTGTACCTCTCTGTGTGGCTATGGAGAATATGATATAATCTGGATAGTAATTAATGAGATCTAAAATAGAAAGTCTAAGATAAACATCTAAATAAACTAATATCAAAGAAATCTGTCCTTGATTTTATAACTTAAGGCTAGTTATGAAGCAAGCAAAACAGTCTCTTATCATTAAGATTACAATCACTTCCAAATAAAAAAATATTCTTAAACTAAATTGTAAATGAAGCTGCTGCATTACCTAAGGGGACGTATTTCAGTCTCTCCCATGCTCCAGAAATAAAAACATGTTGGCACTAGTAACCTGTGCAATAAAAAGAACACAAAACTGTATCTGCAGCTGCTTGCTGCAGAATTACAGAAAAGTTGTGAGAGGACCCTTGATAAGACAGAAGTATGATCCAAAACCTTTTAAATCCTCTCCTTACTAACAACACTCTAAAGATGACAGAAAAACTTTAAACTCAGAATAGGAAGAATTTATTACAAGTTTATTACAACTAGACCATTCAACCTTTTCAGTAGAAGAAAGCTGAAGTAATCCTAGAAACACAGAATCGACTGGATTGGAAGGAACCTTAAAAATCTCTCAGTTCCACCCCCACTGCCATAGGCACCTTCTACTAGACCAGGTTGCTCAAAGCCCCATCCAACCTGGCCTTGATCAAGTAGGACAGAACATAAAGAAGCATAAAAGCAAGTATGTCCCTACACGCTGCATCTTTTCAGGTGTGGTTTTGCTCCTTGCTAATTAAATGGCTTTTTTGTTGCACCCAAGTGCAATTTGTCTGGTCCCCAGGGAACCAGAGACCACAAGAGACCTGCCTGCACTGATCCTGCCTCTCTTCTTGACACAAACTGAGGCAAGAGAAATACTGGACATCACACAAGGTAAGTCAGTTTAGGTTAAACACTTAAGACTGATCTAATAAACCACCAGCTGACCCAGTGACTGTAGAACAGTCTGCCACCAACAGCTTTTCAAACACCCATAACCTTCCTTCTTTCTCTGCCCAACAGATAAATGCATTTCTGCATACTGCAGCCTACATTGTCATTAGCACGTATTTAGCATGGTAGTTCAACTATGAACTTCTGCAGAGTATCACCCACATTAATTCATTCTTAAACAGAGACTGCAGTGACTCAGAGCTCCAAGCCAAGAAAAAAAGCACCTGTTAGTTATATTTACCCTCAAATACACCATATGGGTTACTACACCATAGATGAGACACCACAAAAATTTAAAAAAACCCCAAACTAATTTGTATGCCACTTGACTAACTTCATGCTAAATCCAGCCATTTGACATTTTATTGTGTTTTAGTTGTTCAGAACACTGTTATGATAACAGCCAAGCCCCATGAAGAGGCTGAAGAGAAGGAGAGCATCAAGCCCTGGGGTACAGGTCTTCTACTGCACCATCAGGGAGAAAAGCTGTTCCAGGTAAGCAAAGTCCATCAGACCCTGACCTGTCTTTCCAAGATAAAGTCTTGTTTAGTCTTCAAAACAGAGACACTAAGGACCAAATCAATTTTAATCTTCCTTCTTTTCCTGATGCCACTCTCCACATCAAGTCTCAGGAGATGTCAAATTGCATCTATGCACAGAAAGGCCAACACTTATTGCCTAGGAAGTTAAACCTTTTTTTCACTTAAAAAACGTAATGAAAATAATTCTTTTTCAGCTCCTCAGCCTGGAGGGTGCCTTGCTGCACAAAAGGATCAGCAAGGTGACTTGCTCCTGAAGCTGATGGGCCAGCAGCTGTAGGTGTCACAGGAGGATAAAGCAGCACAAGGACAAGGTATTTCTAAAAAAAAACCAAGTGCATGAAAAATGGGCTTCTAGGGACACAGCCAACTCCAGAACAATGTTTAAGCAGATGAAGGCTATGGGAAATCTCCAAATACTCAGAATTCTGGTGGTTCTAATCCATATCATCATTTCTGTAAACATTTACTGCTCCATACTTAGTTCAAATGCCACCTTCTGTTCTCCTTTTCATTTCTCTCAAATTTTCAGTTTTGTTTACCATGTTCTGATGAGGATGATGCCATTGCTTACCCTATTTGAGAAGGGCAGAAGGTGATAGCAAGAAATATTTCCAGCTCTTGCTTCCAGGCAAAAGATAAATATCAGGAAATCTCTTTGAAAAGTGGACTGCAGAAATAATGGCACAAAATGCAGGATGTTTTTATCCTCTCTCCCTCTCTAAGTGATTAGGAGTACCACACTTGCCTAGGGCTATGTGGCTTGGAGCAATACAATCAGATTTTGACAACAATGTTTAATCACAAGCATACTTGCAGCAAATTGCTTTACAATACTATGAATAACTAACACCTTTTCGGCCTATGATGCAAGAGAAAAAGGGAAACATATCATAATTAGGCAACTGTCCACAACTTTTCTTTTTTAGAGGGATTTTATGAATGCTTAACTGGAAAAATTATGAGTATTAAGAACAAAATGGACAATAGCATCATCTCTATGCTGAGCTGACTGTAAGATGTGAAAGAGCCTCTGGATTTCAGGTCTTCATGACTCCTGGAGTATTTCTTACCCTCTTCATCAAAAAAAATGAAGAGGGTAAGAATTACATTTTTTTACTGTCTTTGTACTGCAATGAGAAGTTAGCAAAAGAGGACTTTTTTTAGAAATGCAAATATGCAACTTTATTGATTAATAAAAATTAAGAGGAAAAATAGCCTGAATACCTGAAAATAGTGCTGTATTGATGTCGTAGCCACACAGGATATGCTGATCCATGCAGTCAGACTCTTTCTACAGTATTGTTCTACTGATGCCACATGTATACACTGTCAAGTGTTTGGCAAACAATTCCCACAGTTTTTGCAACCAAATGGAAGAAAGACAAAGCAGACATGAGAACGGAATAGTTTGCAGCAACATTGCCACAATCCAGAACACCAACACCTCTGTCACTTGGATGTTTTCTCTGGTGATTTCTGATTTCACTCCTGCACTCTGTGATCCTCAGCTGCGCCACCTTGTCTGCCCTGCCCTGCAGCAGGTCTCAACCAGTACCACGCTCACACTCAGTGCTTTCCTACAACTGCCAAGAACTTTATTCCACAGCCCTTAATAGTTCGGCAATAACAAACATCTCTTTTCCATCCCAAAAACCTCCTTCATCCTTTTTTCCTGGGAAGCTGTGCCCTCCAAGATGAAAAGGCTTTAAACACAGCATCACTCAAGAGCTTCAATACAAGATTTGTTCTCATCACTACATTTCAACATCAAATGAAGCTTGTGACCTTTCTAATTGAGTCATTGTTCCTTCCACATTCTGTTTCACTCTACGAGTATCCTTCATTTTATGCATATGTTTCAATGAGATCTTAAAAATAGAACTCATGTTTATTCATATGGATGTTAGGAATTTTTAAGAATTTCTAAGATTCCTCTGTCCAGCTCTATTTCATTCCAAAAAATTATTCTCCTTTTTTTTCCATGTAGCACTACTACACAGTGGATTAGGAAGTAGCAAGGCTTTTTATTTTTACCAGGACCAAGCCCATTTTATGAATGTTCTCTATAAACTGAAGAAAGAAATAGAAAAAATGGTTTCTTTTGGACTGAAACAATCAAAATTTAAGTAACTCAGTTTTAAGCTGTAGAGATAAGCAGGTAAAAACAAGCTGTGCTGGTTTTGGCTGGGGTAGAATTAATTTTCTTCCCAGTGGCTGGCATGGGCTGTGTTTTGGGTTTGTGCTGAACACAGGGCTGACAATGTGGGGATGCTTTTGTTATTGCTGAGCAGGGGATGCACAGAGCCAAGGCCTTTTCTCTTTTCATCCTTCAATGCTGGGGAGGAGACTGGGGATGAATAGGAGGTTGGGAGGGGACACAGCCAGGACAGGTGACCCAAACTCCTTTTTGCTTTGCTTGTGTGCTCAGCTTTTGCTTTCCCTATTAAATTGTCTTCATCTCAGCCCATGAGTTTTCTCACTTTTACCAATCCAATTCTCCTCCTGATCCCACTGGTGGGGGAGTCGGGGAGCAGCTGCCTGGGGCTTGGCTGCTCACTGGACTTAAACCACAACACAAACATTCCCTTGAATTAAGAGTTACAATATATAATCCGCAACTTTACTATAGATAAAATCCAACTTCTATTATTTTTCAGAAAAAGCCTCAGAAAGAAACAAGAACTACCATCAATCATCATGTTCTAAGTAGCTGAGGCCAGCTTTTCTGGATCTTCAGGCATCAGCAATGAACACTGCACTGGTTCAAGCCTGCAGAGGAACTTCATTCTTGTTTCTCAGTCATCTGGGACAGATGGATATTTAAAAATCATGCATTTCTTTTATATAACTCAGCAAGTAAATGACATTTACAATATAATAAATCCATCACTAATGTATATGCTTGATCAAAGGATGCACTTTTCTGTGCTATATCTTGTCTGCCTCAATTTTTAAAGACAGATATGCCAATCTCATTTCATATTTCTTGCTCTTGCGGAGCAAACCGCATGATTAGATTTTCGTTTATCTTGAAATACTGTAACCATTCTTAAGCTTTACCACAGTCTACTTCTGCCTTTTTTTTAAAATTGCATTTTAGAATTTGATCAACTCTACCATTTTGAAAGCTTCTTCAATGAAACACCCAGCTAAACCCAAAAACTGCATTGTATACAGATTATATGTAGTCTAAACCCCACTTCTGCAAGATTCATCTGAACATCCAAAGATCTCCAAAATTCAGAGTATTTATGTAATTACCTTGTGTACAGCTTGACTAGGTAGAGATGGGAAATAACTTGTTACCAATTGTGTTCTCTGCAATTTGATCTCATCTGTCCTTGGCCCTTTATTCCTGGTCTTTCCTACATAGGAGAATGTGTGTGGTGTTTGACAATAAATTAGTTATAGTCTACTGAACCATTGAGGTAAGATAAGTTCTTATCTGCATCAAATACTTTAAAAAAACCCCAAAAAATCAACACAGCACATGCATTTGAAGCATAAAAAGGAAAAAAACCCTGCAGCAACACTCAACTAATAAAAAACCAATATATTGAACAGACAAATCAATCTTGGTAAATAGACTGCTCTTTCTGTGACACATACAGCTAGTGATATTGTTTGTTTTGCTGCGAGGTAAACATGATGAATATAAAAATCTATCTTATGGCTTTGCTTTAGAAGCCACATAATGTGTTAGCACAGCTGGGGTATCTGCATCTTTTAGATAGCCAGCAAGAATGCTATAATATAATCCACAAACTTCCTAAATGGGCTCCACTAAACCAGCCTGTGCTTCCAGCTTTGCACATTTCTCTGCACTTGCCATGCAGTGTTTTTATTTGGAGCGTGGAAGCCACTGTGGGCACCTTGAGACCACAGGGTCAATCAGAAAGGCGGCCACGCTGCCCCTGAACTTCACGTCATGGACTGCCCTGATATTTACTGTGTCAGTGCAGATGATCCATGGTGGTGCCATTATATAAACTTGAAGCTGTATGAGACTAATGACCAAAACATTACTCTCCAAGTCAACATTGGGAAGTGACATCCCACTGCCTTCTCCTAACATGGCACCAAGGATTAACTTCTAGCCCTGAACATCTTCTGAGGGACCTCCTTACATAAGGGAGATCCAGAAGAGACTTTTAACATGATCTTTGTGCTTCCAGCTCAGGTACACTATGGCTGGCATTTCTGACTACACATCTGGGGAAAATGCCAGTGAAGAGCATTCTCCCATCTGCACCAACTCCTCAGCAATAGGACTGTAGCATTCCACTGTTCACCCATTAATGGGGGTACAGCACACACAAAGAAAGATGCACGAGGATCCTTCTTGCTCAGAAAAAATGGAAGTCAGCTTTCTCAGCACGGCGCCTCTGTCTGCAGGATACTCTCACCATCCAACCAGTATAGGCATTTCTCTGCAGCAACTCAAGCTTTCCAACAAATGTTCACTTCTTGCTAACAGTTTTGTTATGAAATCTGAAGTTCTGGCAATTCAGACTCTCCATGTAAATACTGAGAATGTAACATTGGTTAAAAATTGATCTCAAAACGACAGTGAGCCTTTCCTCAGGGTATAATCACTCCAGTAATGCTGTTTCCATCTGGAGGGACTTCCACAAGCCCTAGGCATGTGCATTACTTGTGGGTTTCAAACAGAGCTGCTAATAACTGCATTTATGAAAACTGTGTCCTTCATTTACTGCATCTTACACAGAAGAGACATTACAAAGTCTACTTATGATCTATCCAGTTCATTAAATGGGTGTTTAAACTGGAACACAGTTCACTGAATCAAGACCTTTACGTGCTAGCCTTGCACTTTAACTTCTAACAAAGACAATTTTGTTAAAGCCTGTCAGAAAACTCGATTCAAAAGCTTTCTGCAGTCCCTGGGAAAGAGAGTCTGTTGTCTCTAACACAGGAAAATCTGGCCTGTAGATGGAAAATGAAGCGCCAGTAAGGCAGTTCATACTTTAGTCTGACTGGGGAGTGAGACAATGCCTCCCAGGAGGAGGAACTGCAAAAGAAGAAAATTGTCAGTATTTCAATCTCCAATATAGGAGAGAAGCCACATACCTCAGGCATCAAATACCACAGAAGGATGAACTGGCAAATGTACCAGGACAGGACAGTAAACAGTACAGAATTGTTTACTGTACATCAAAACAGAATCAGCAAAAGAAACCAAAATTCACAAGGATTTTGATACTCTAATCAAAATACACACACACAAAAATCCACTGTGTTTTGCTACTGTTCAATAAACTGCAAAATTATATAAAAATTCATTATAAAAATATTATATAGATTATATAGTATATAGAAAATGGTAAAGGAAGAGCAATAAAAAAGAGCTGCTTCTGTAAGACACCCTACATTCCAGTACTACTGCTGTCAATAATCAGTCAGCTTTTGGGACGATATGCTTTCTTTTGAGAAGTTCTAACACACAAATGACAACGGCACAACATAAGAGGTATATGCCCTGTTTAAGACTGGCATATGCAATCAACATATCTCAACACATCAACATTTGAGATACATTTCTCAATGTACTGAGAACATAAGAGGTATATGCCCTGTTTAAGACTGGCATATGCAAGTTATACAAATCAACATTTTCTCAATACATTACTTTATCATCTGATAGAGACTTGGACAAATATTGTAAGTTAAGATAGAAAAAACCAGATTGATTCACTGTCACACTAAATATTTTCACTAAATGATATAAACGAAGCAAAACAAAAAAACAATGCAAAAATTCCACCACAACCTGGAACTTTCACTTTTTAATTCACTTAAATTAAAAAAATAACAGCTTAAAAATAAAGTGTTAGGCACCTTTCCATTTTAAATAATTTCAACAGAACCTGAACAGTACAGGTCTATGCATTAGCTGTTGCTTCAGACATAGTGTTTTACCTGGATATAGCATATTTTCCTTCTGTTTAGTATAGCACTTCCAGTTCTGTAATTCCTGACAGTACGGCAACTGCAGATTTGTAAGGGATGTCAGATTTATATAAGACGTGGCAAAGGAAAAAAAAAACAAAAAACACTTGCCCATTCTTCTTACAGAGTGAAGAGGCTCAAAGCTAACTTTTCCATTTGATTTAAAAAGCAAAGTTTGGAAGGCTTCTGAATGTCAACACTGATGTATTACAGGGATGTTTATCTTCCCATCACTGCAGATATACAGCAAAACCTGAAGGGGATATTTTCCATCTCTGTTGCAATGAGAACTGTGGAACAGCAGAAATATGAATTACAAGATGCACCTAGTTCTTGCAGACGATTTATGAAAACTGTGTTTTTTAGCTGCTGCAGATGATATGCCTTTTAATTTTTGTTTTTGCTAATTTGTTTTGGATTTAAACCTCTGTCTGATAGGTGCTGGATATTTCAGGCTGATGCTATGGAGTGGGATGGCTACACTTTTGCAGTCAGTTTACTTCCACACCACGCATGTTTGTCCTGTCTGCGTGCCAACACGAGCACCTTTACACCCTCTGCATGCTGAGCTGGATCAAGGACTCCCCACACAGCTGCATGAGCACGCCAAATGAATTTGGCATCCATAAGCAGGGGAAACAGCAGCGCTGAGCTAGCTCAGAACAGGAGTGGGGCAGGGGGGAGCTGCTGGAAGCGAGGGGTAGCTGAAAACCAGAGCCCTGGGAGGAGCAAACACAGAGAGCACTGCTGCCTGTCCAGCTGCCCACAACCACTGCCTGTGCACAGGCACACAGGGGGCTCCAGGGCTGCCCGTCCTCAGAGCCCTCCCAGCAGCCCTGAGGGACACCAGGGACACACTGCAGAATGGCAGGACAGCAGCTGCCTGACTTGGCAGCGTTGGTTCTTCTGCACCTTTAAAACAAGACTACACAACTCAACTACAACAGTGCACTGAGTCCAGAGGAGGGCCAGAGGCATGGAGCATCTCTCCTATGATGGCAAGCTGAGACACTTGGGGTGGGTCAGCCTGGAAAAGAGAAGGCCTTGGGATGGCCTTAGAGCAGCCCTCCAGCACCTAAAGGTGAATAGAGGAGACAGGGAGAGGGACTTCTTACAAGGACAAGGGAATGGCTTCAAACTGAGGGAGGGCCAGTTTAAACTAGATATGGGGAATTAATTCTTTACTGCAAGGGTGGTGAGGCACTGGAACAGGTTGCCCAGAAAAGCTGTGGATACCCCATCCCTGGAAGAGGTGAAAGCCAGGTTGGATGGGGCTTTGAGCAAACTGGTCCTGTGAAAGGTGTCTATTGATGTGTACCCATATGACATCACACCGCAACAGGTGTCACTTCCCATGGCAGATGATTTTTAAAATCACTTCCATTCCAAACCATTCTATGATCCTTGTGAACAAAACAAACACCAAAAAACCTTCCCCACCAAGTTATTCTCTTAAACATTTCTTGCCTTTTGGAGGAGACCCACTTGCTGTGCTGAGAAAGCAGAGGCACAAAATGCAGCACACTTATGTCCCTAATGCATTTAGGGTCAGAAACTCATAGTGTATTAAGAGCATCAGAAAAAAACATAGCAGAATTGAGTGATTTATTGAGCCACCACACCCAGATCCTGTATCAGAAATAATCCAACTGGAAATAATCCAAGTAGGAGAAGCCCACAACAGTAAAACACATACAGTGGTCTGGGTGAGGGGTGCCCTTCCTCTCTCCCAGGGACTCCTGAGGTATTAATGGCAATGCAGGAACATTGTTATCCTCTACAAAACAATGTTTCTATTAAGTATTCTTAGCGATATGAATCTCCCTTTCTTCTTTCAAGCCAAATCTACACACATAGGATTTTTTTATCTCTTACTACAGAATTAAGGAGAGAGCTGCATGTTCTTAAATTCATGGAGGAGAGGGAAGATGTGCATAACCAGCAGTTGCCCTGCACTAGGAGAGGGCACTTCTCACTATTCAGGGAAGCTCTGAGTCTCAATAGCGTTTTCATTAAAATATAGATATAGAACTGGTGGCTTTTCACAGCATGGTGATTTGAACACATATTTCTAGGTGTCCAAAATTACCCTTTCCTTAGAAAATGCACCCAAATGTCAGGCAGAACTCCCATGTACTTTCTCACTCATGTATCCCATCTTTTATGCCACTACAGCTACAAAATAAAGGGTATTAGGGAATGTGTCAGCCTGGTTCTGACATGTCTTCGTGTCTGGTATGTCTTCGGTCTGCAGACAAAATAAGTTAAGGAACCAAAACTTTAAAATACACATATTAAGGTAAAGGAACATCATGGAGGTTAACATGCACTGGGATAAAATCAGCACCAGTTATAAAACATTTGAGTTGCCAAAACTGGTCTTTTTCATGTAGTTTAAAGTTTCTTTGACTACTACAGACCATACAGTATAAAAGTATTTAAGGAACATTAAGAAGTGACAGAATTAATAAATACATGTAGGGCAGAAAATGGACTTCCCACAGGAAAGCTGTTGGGGTTTGGTGTTAGGCTATGAATAGATCTACTAAATATACACTGCTGAAAAGTTTCCACATGTAAAGCCAAAGTGACTTACAGAATATCAGAAATTTTAACTTCCTCATCAGTAATACTCAGCTTTAAAATAAATGCATATGCATTTTAGGAAATATATAAAGATATGTTGCTCTGCAATAAAGAAATCTCAGCTTGGAGAATAAAACAAGGGGAAAAAACCAAACAATTATTTTTGACATGCAAAAGTATTCTCATCAATGAACATGTTAAGGCATCAGAGTCAAGATTATCTTTTTAAGCTAATAAATATATTTTTAAAGCGTATTTTTACAGCTAAAAATTCTAATGAATTCTGCCTGCAACATTATGCCTTTGGTAACATTAAGTAGTACATTGTGGTTGCTAGATAAATTATAGATAAAAGTTCTGTCTGTTTCTTAGAAATTAACAGCTGTGAAGCCATTCTTGAAAAATTATGATTGCTGGGATTAGATTGCAAACAGTATTTTGACAAGTTATCAGTACAGAATAAATTCTTGCAAATATCATACAAGATAAAACCTGTTCAAAAACCTGTTCAGTCTCCTTTACAGGAGTAACTTTACAGCCCCTTCTTTGCAGCAATGCTAACTGGCCACATCTATCAGTAAAAACTTTGGTGCTTAATGTTTAAGGCTGTGAAGTCTTCTTTAATCATAGACATGAATTGTAGAGTTTAAAATGAAAACTTACTTTTCACATAAAACCCTTAGCATGTGACAAACCCGTTGAAAATATATTGCCCCAACTATTATAAAGTCAAGAAGAGAAGTCTGACCATTTATCTTGCTTCCTTGCTTCCAGATATCCATGTCACTTAATAATACTTTACTGCAATGCAAGAAAATTCTTAAGCTGTTGAACAGGGGGTCAAGAATAAGCCTAATTAACCCCTCAAATTCCCACAAAGAATGAATGATGAAAAAAACCAGAATGAACAGGAAGAAAAGAAATAGAGTAAAATGAGGTATTCATCCTTCAGCTGAGGATGAGATTGGAATAGGAAGATTAAATAATCAAGATATAAGCAAGATCAATGCATCTCACTACACTAACATGGATTGTGCTGGCTGCAGTCAATCAGCGATCACCATCAAGGCTCTTGTAAGGATCCAACCATACCTCTGTCACTTGATGCAAACATGCAGGATTATTTCATAAAGTTTATTTTAAAGAAGAAAACCACATCCTTGTTTCCAGTGAATATAAATGTTAGGAACTGAGCATCAGTGTCTCACACACCTCACTGTGAGTCGAGCAGCCTCTCTGTTCTCGGCTTAAGTGCAAAATCGTAACTGGGCACCTCTGATTACCTGCAGTCCCTGTGTGCACATACCACATACATACACACCAGTCAGCTTTGATTTAGAAATTATGCACCCCTGGGAAATATTACCAAAACAAATGCCTCCCAAAGAGGCACAAGGCATCTCTCAAACACAAGATCTAGGCATATGAGAATCAGAGAAAAGGGGACATAGGACAGATGAAGTGTGCTCAAGGACAACAGATTTCAAAGAATTCTAATTATTTTTAAAGTAGGCCAACCCCCAGGACATATCCATCTCATCCAGAAAAATTAATCCAGCCTGCTCCCTGCCATCCTCTTTTCCCAAGGCCCCTCAGGCATACACAAAGATTAAAAGCTACATGAACTATCCTGGCAGTCTGCTCCCTTTTATCACAACAGCTTGACAACTCCCCTGTCATCACCAGTCTTGGTAGAAGATAATAATGGGAGCAAAACTTGTTAACTCCCTGAGAGGTGACTGATGTGCCTATTCATGCAAAAGGTAAGCCTGCTCTCCAAGACAGAAACTCTGCATCTTGCAGAGATTTCTCCTTCACTGTTTCTCTATACAAAATAATGATGATGACTTTGACACTTTGCACACCTACTCACTGCTCTGTCAATGAGCACTCAAGAGTCTCATCATCCACTGCCAAAGCTGGCCCAGAGTAACCATCCACCCCAAGCTTGGCATCAAAGTCTTGTCCCAGGCTTGATCCCAACCTCATGGATAGCTGCTCTCGTTGAGGATGGTTTTCAGATGATTTGAAGGATGACACTATGCCTGGAACTGCTTAAAGAGCTTCACAGCCTCACTGTCAGGTTAATATTTCTTGGCCTTTCTTAGCCCAAACATTCCTGTAGTGTTTACATTAAAAAAAAAAAAAAAGCAAGTATTTAAGTAAACACAATGAGGGACAGAAGACTCACCAAGATCACACATATGCATCCAAGGAACTTATTCAAATCTTACTTCAGACACCCAGGGCTGGAACACCTCTACAGAGAGTACTCCAGAATACTACTTTACTAACTTGGTTAATCTCATGCTATAGGAGTACCTTACCTACATTGACTGTAATATCAGAATTTGGAGCTGAAGATCTCCAAAAAAACTTCCAAAAGTCAGCAGGAGATTCTTACCGCTCACCAAAAAGAGCTGAGGCACAGGAAACCCATGAAGCATTGTTCTGCACTTGAGGGCTCTTGGCTAAGAACTCTGTGATTAGAAGTGAGTGATACATTTCCTATGGCTAGAATCTCATATTCCATCAACAGAAGCAAACAACAAAACCCCACCTACTGCACCTTTCTGTCTCTGCTGTTTACTGAGCCACTGTTCTCATGCTGTCGCTACTGCAGGTCTTGGCTCTGTACAGGCAGAACATACTGCAGAGAGGGGAGGGAAATAAGGGTGGAAAACATGGAAGGGGTGAGAAAAAAAACAATATATTTCATAGCTGTGGTTTAAAGCTTCTCATAGACTTTGAAATGTTAGAATAACACCGTGGGAGATGGAATAGCAGAGCCAGAGCAGGGGAAGCAGTCCAATAAAAGCAATATATTACAAACCGTGAAGAGCTGACCTCAAGGCCTTATTTAACTGAGAGTGTAGCAAAACTTGCTTCAAGACTAAAGCGTGCAGAGAACAATTAATTTCCTCTGAAGACCCCATTATCTTAATGCTTTCTTTCTTGATCCTGTTTCCTCAATTGCAAAAAAATGGAACTTTTTAAAGGAGGTATCTCGGTTACTTTTTAAAATTTAAAATGGTAAATAATTATCTGCCATAGATAGAATTCTTAATAAAGAACTCAAAAGAAAGACAATGGCTCAAAATCTCAAAACCATAAAGGCAGGAACTGAGAAGTAAAATGGAATGCTATGCTTTGGCAATTTGTTCATTTATTAAAGCTCAAAAAGAAAACGTTTTACTGCAGGTTAAAACCAAAGCAAATTTTAATCCCCAGACTGTGGCAAAAATGCTTGAATATGAAAAAGACTATATTTGATTTAATTAAAAATATTATATTCTTTTTCTAAAACACAGTATTTAAAATAATACCTTTCTGCCTTATTAAAAACATCAACTCAAGTCAGAACAGTTCTTGCTGAGAACTGCTGCCAATTTCTTAAAAGACAACAAAAATAAGTACGAAACTTTGTGGGCTGAGCACCATCTGCTCATGCTGTAATTTCATTAACAATTATATTTTGAGACTGTCACCTGTAAAGCAAGTTTTCCACATGTAAACTGGTACACTGTTTTTACCTTTTACCTTCCTTCAGTTCTCTCCTGCTCAGAGGTTCACACATCAGGGCTGACTGCTGCTATGCGCAACTGAACATTCACCAGAGAAGTCAAAGGAAAATACATTGCAGCCTAGGAAAGCAAGAGCAATACTAAAAAATGTTACCACATTCAAGGATTGGAATAAGGGATTCAAGAAAACACTGTAAGAGAAACTTAAAATAAGTACAGGCCACCATAGAGCAGCAAGCAATTAGTTTATTTTAATAGAGAGAAAAAATAAAAGAGCAATTTGGTCCCTTGTAAAGAGGCATGCTTATGCAGGGAGAAACAGGCTTCATTCCTGATTAATACAATTATTTTAAAGCATCATCTCATAATTACAAAAGCAGTTATTTTGGTTTCAGTAATAATGCCTGTATGCAGCCTGGTAAGAAAATTATTTTGTTTCCACATGGAAAATACATGGATTTTCAGAAAATAGGAATTTTGTGCTATAAAATGCACCTGGAAGGAAAGCAGCAAACTATTTCAAAAACAGCTTACACTGTTTTGGGTTTTTTTCAAATTTAAGAACTGCCAATTCAAATGATATTCCAATGAATAAGCAAACATTTCAAAACTATTTGATCCCAAGCAAGGGGAACACAACAAGGATGCTTGTCTGAAAAACAAAGGTAGAATACAAGTATCAGCTTTCTCCTCCATATCTTTGTACAGCTAATAGCAACAAAATACTTCTTCCACAAAAGCACGTATCTTCCTCACAAGCTCCTTCACAGAGGAGGAGGAGGAGGCTATAATTAAACTGATAAATCCTAATCTGCCATAAAGCATAATCTTGAACCGTTTCAGTTTATAGAAACCCACTGAGTTTAATTTTTTCTTCTACAACCTGTACGAAGTGAGAAGCCAGAAAAGCCCCAAATCCAAGCCCAAACAGCAGCACAGGCTGTGAGGACATGCATGCTGCTGGCTGCTGACTACTCCCCTTTGCTGGGGACATCTCCCTTCCTCCACACACCGCCTGAGCACTGCACTCAGTACTGGGGGAACCTCACCCAGCAAAACTCTGTCTAACCTAATGACTGTGAGGCAGAGGTGCACCGCTAAAGACCGATTCAGGCAAGATAAATTCCCTCTGATTCACAAAAATAACAAAGAAAACTGATGTAGGAGGTGGCCTTTTGACCAGCATGAGCTCTACTGGAGTTGAAGCTGACCAGAACTGTGGGGGACAATAAAATGAATTCTTTAAAACACATTGTCAAAAGGCAATGCAGAAATGACATCAGCCTGTTACAGGAGGAGCATGCTAACCTCACAGTCAGGGATACTGACAAGGTGGAGATGCTTAATGCTTTCTTTGCCTCTGTCTTCAACACTGGACTACCCTGCTTGTGAAAACATTAAACTGCCAGCTGACCCTAAAGATCTGAGGAATCTGCTGCTCCACCTGGATCCATATAAATTTATGGAGCCTGATGGGATTTCTTATCCAAGAATGTCATCACAAAGCCTCTCTAGGTGATTTTTGAAAGGTCTTGGGAATCTGTAGATATCCCAGCTGACCAGAAGTTGGTCAACAATGTTTCAAAAAGGCCAAGAAGGAGGACCCTAAATACACAGGCCCCAGGCCTGTCCGTCTCATTTCAGTGACTGGTAAAGTTGTGGAGATTATTCTGGGAGGTATTGAAAAATGCCTGAAAGACAACACAGTCATTGGTCACAGCCAGCACGACTTCATGGGGGAAACCCTGCTTACCAAATCTGATTTCCTTTTATGACAAGGTAACCCAAGTAGATGATCAAGATGATCAAGTCAGTCAATGTAATCTTTTAGGATTTTACTAAAGCTTTTGATACCATCTCAGCATCCATCTGGACAAAACATCCATCACACAGCTGGAAAGCACCAGTGGTGACAGGACCTGAGGGAATGGCCTCATGCTGTGTCAAGGAAGGTTTAGGCTGGCTATCAGGAAGAGGTTCTTTACCCAGAGGGTGGCTGGGCACTGGAACAGGCTCCCCAGAGGAGTGGTCAAAGCACCAAGCCTGACAGTTCAAGAAGAGTTTGGACAACGCTCTCGGACACATGGTGTGACTTTCAGGGATAGCGCTGTGCAGGGCTGGGAGTTGGACCTGATCATCCTCGTGTGCCCCTTCCAACTCAGAATACTCAGTAAAGAATCACAGAGTATGTTGCTAATTCTAATGTTGCTAATTTTAAACTAATCGTCCAGAGCAGACATTTGTTTTCTATACTTACAGAGTAAATCTAGTAACTAAATATAACTGTTGCCAGACTTAAAGTCCTCTCAGATTATATGGCCTAGTTACTGTAAAAAGCATCCTCCCAGCCCCCCCACCCAAGGTAGAAGTCAAACCTATTAATGTAATAGCTTATCCTGCCCTGCTTCCACTTGGCAGTCTCCCGTAATGCTGATTTAATATCTGACAAAAATAGGACAAAGACGCTGTCATTTTTGATTAGAGAACGTCAGCTCAATACAAGCAATTTTACCTCTGCTGAGCTTGGGTTAGGGAAGGTGAATGCTGCTTGGCCATGTGGAAAAAAATCTACGTATCTACTTCTGGGTAATGCTGTCCTCCTGATGACCCAATGAGTCTTTTGCAATAATGAAATTTACTAGCATCAGAATTTCTACTACTTCAGCTTAGCCATCCATATTCACTAGCTTTAAAACTGAGACTTAACTATTACCTAGAATTTCATTTAAAAGAGGAATTTATTACGTGTTATTTTCAATGCCCCACTACTCAGCCCCTAAGCAGCACAAATTATTATTTTCTCCCAAAACCACAAATTACAGACTACCCAATCGATGGTGTTAATCCCAATTTCTACTCACACTTTATTAATTAGGTATTGCAACAGATGAATAGTTTAACCTGTGTGATCCCCAAAACAGATACAACTGCTACGTTTTTGTTGCATGATCTTACCTAAGTGTGCAGAGTCACCTTTCATCCTATGCTGAGGATGCTGCCAAATGTTCCCTGGATACCCTAGATCACTCTTCTCCTGCAATGGGATTCTTGAAAAGCAAATGCCAGTCTTAGCTTAAGATCTTTGATTTTTCAGCTGTTCAGTTCTTTTACATTATTCACAAATGGTAACACCCAGGGCTAAAACAGGACAAAAGGAATCTTGTCACATACATAAAAATGGTGCAAATCTGCCCTTTGAAGAGGAAGAGACATATACATAATTAACAGTCTTGAGATAATGAGTTCTTTACCTAACTTAATACAATGGTTTTTGAATGACAAGAGAGTTCGAGAAATTTTTAATATAATTTATATATGCATACTAAATTGTAGGTATCATATAGGCTTTCTTTTTTCCCAATTTCTTCACATTATTTGCTCTGTGGTCATTGATTCTGCAACATAACTGGAAGCACTTGTCAAAGTATTTCCCTTTTAATATGATAGGGATTGGGGTTTTTATACTCTCCCAAGGGTCATAGATTTTTACAAGCTTTTTCAAAGCAAATTTAGATAGAAACACATATTTTAAAAAATTCCTTTAATATCTCAAAGCATTTTGCCTATTATTGT
Organism: Pyrgilauda ruficollis; assembly: GCF_017590135.1. Lineage (NCBI taxonomy): Eukaryota > Metazoa > Chordata > Aves > Passeriformes > Passeridae > Pyrgilauda > Pyrgilauda ruficollis. The sequence goes on along the minus strand of NW_024526599.1, from coordinate 11,233,125 downwards.
TGCTAGCAATACAGAAGATTACTGTCAGAAGTGATGGTTACTTTCTACAACAGCAATACTTTGGCTATAGCAAGCTCACTACCTCACTGTGCACAGTCTTCAAGCCAAACTTGTTGAGCACGAAAAGTTTGCCAAGGTGTTAATTTCTGGTGAATGTCACACAAGAAGTGGTGACTTCTTACAGCTCTGATTGCAGAAGGCAGTGTGGCTATATCTAGCCCTGCACCTGTATAGAGCTTTTCAAACCCAGCTGATGAATGATTGTGTTCAGCTTTCAGATAATGCCAGAGTAGCAGAACTGATGCAATGTCCTTTGTGTTGGTGTCACTCAATTACAGAAAGGCAAACCAATTTAAAAAGTGACCTAAGTATAGATAACTAAACATAACAATTGGAGAGAGATTATTTTGTCATTTAATCACCTAGGTGCCACCATGGATCACATTTTTACCAAGTTCAGAAAACTCACATCCCTTCACTACTTAACACTACTGCCCTTGTACATCCAATTTCTTATCTTATTTCAATTCCTGCCTTTCCTCCAGTAATGATATCAACTGCAAATTGCTGTGTCTCAGTTTCTGTTCTAAGCACACTTACTCCTTAAGGGAAAGTGAACAATTTCCTTTGGGATTTCCACACAAAGAATCTAATTTAAACCACAATAACACTTGAAGTTCAGTCTGCAACTTGTCATTAAGATCTCAGTGACAATCAAGCCAAGGTATACAGGATATTAGCAGTTCTTAAAAGTGGGGAAGAAGGGGTGTCACAAAAAAGATCAGAAAATGTCCATTCAGCTTTTATTTCTGCTTATTTTTCTAAACCTCTTGCCTCCACATCATAAATTCTCCACCTTCTATTGGCCATGTGGGAATTGTAATGTTTAAACTTGGCAGTTGGTGAAGGCCCACAGCCCCAGCTGCAATCATCATCTGGTTTCCTGAACCAGAGGGATGTGCTGGAATTGCCACCCGACCAGGGCACTCAGCAAAGCCTCCTGTCCCTATCCAAGGGCAACCACTCTTCCCTCACTCTGGCACGGCTGCCGTGACATCTGGCAGCAAGGACAGTTAGCTGTCCTGGCAGGGAAATGGGAGCACAAATGTCTAAGGGTGGGAGACTGACCTCACAAGCTCCTGTTAAGCACATCTGGTACCCGAGACATGCACACTTTCAGGGGTGGGACGAGGAAGGGGACAGTTGTTGCCCAACTACTCATGCACACTTTGAAAAAGCCCTTGCAACATGGTCCAGAAAGTCTGAGAACTACTGATAAACAAACAAGACCTAAACAAAATCCCAGTAAAATCATGTCACTTACAGACACAAAATTAAATGCCTTCAATATATGGCAAATCCACTGGTAGCTCAGGTGTAGTGGCCATGGAAAATGCTGAATTTACTGTAATGCTTCAAATCTGAAGCACCAGGTTCCCAGATATAAGGCCAAGCAGCCTGTGCCAAATTTTCAGGAAGCTCTCCTCGTTACACCTGTGAACAGGACAGACTACGGAGCTTCTTTTGTGGGTTTAGCAGTCTCATCACTACATTTCTGCCTTGTGCAAGGTCAGGCACACATTTCCAGCAAATTTTTTACTACCTTACTAATCTCCCTCTGGACACTGGACACTTTTCCTTACTGTCCTTCATATAGACAAATTAATAGGGTGATTTGTAATTGGTCAGATTTGGAGAGATAAAATTGACCTACAGGACACTTACTCCTTTAAATAAGCTTTCAACTTTTCAGGAACAAATCTTTCTTTACAGTTTCAGGCCATTGGTTCTGCCTGCTGTACTACCTACTCCTTGACAACAGCAGCTTTAAGGCTGTACCTCTGAGGCTGATCATTAGTAACACATCTCGCTGGAGAACAACAAATACTGTAGCTGGGATCCCTACAGCAATCTTGTTACCATGAATGGCCTCAGTGGTGTGATTGGCACATGGTGTGACTCCTGAGGTGTCCTGCACAGGCCCAGGACTTGGAATTGATGATCCTGATGGGTCCCTTCCAAATCAGCATCTTCTGTGATTTGATGATTCTCAGTTATTTCTTGCTAGCTTCAGAACTGTGACCCCTTGATCCAGAAGGTATCAGAAAGCATCCAAAAGACACAACATAGTAATCAAATCAATGATTCTACCTAATTTTTTCTCACATCCTTGGAATCCCTATCAGATAGCAGGTATCATTACTTACACAAAAGCAGATATGCAGTTAAGACTCTCAGAACAGACCTTGATATATTTTCATTGTTTCGATTTGATTTAGATTGGAAACTGAAAGTTCTTAAGGATCAGAGTTAAGTTTGTCTTTAGATATTTCTGATAATGCAAATGAATACTTAATCTCTCACTCCAAATCCCACAAGAACTTTTTCCTCAAATGGATTCTTGGAGGAACTACCAAGTGAGGTTACCCAGAGAACAGTTCTGTCCTCCCAACTTCTGCATATGCGTCAGTGAGTCTTCTATTGGAAAGAGAGGCGCTACCTCCAACTATCTGTCATACTGTTAGCACCACTCTGTTCTCATTTCCTTCCTACTTCTCTACTTTCATTTTTGTTTTGAAAACTCTCTGTACATTAATCATTTTTACTTTCTGAAAGACCTCTGAAATCTTTTAAATCAGTAAAAAAAACCCACAGTATATGAAAGGATATTTTTTTAAAGGTACATATTTATAACACTGAAAGATTTTTCTTTATTACCTATTGTCTGCTGCTGCGGGCAGGAAAACATTGAAGGTTATAAACATAAAAAAGAACAACACAGCAGATCTTTTCGTCTTTGCATCTTTAATGCTTTGGTGTTATTAAAAAGTGCCCAGGGTTACACTGCAGAGAGGAAAAGGATACTGCCTGAAGTTAGCTAAAAAAGCTGAATTCTATTTTAGGCTGGTACTGTCTGACAAGGAATTTCAAATTTGTTGGTTAGAGCTTGGAGCGCAAGAAAAGGGAGGAGAGTGTTGTACAGGAAAAAGATTTATCTGTCATCTTTAGCTTAACAAATTTTTGGGCAACTGACAACAGAGCAAACACACACATTCCTACAACTGAACAAAGAGCACACCACTGCATTTCTGAGAAGCAGTTAGGATGAAACTCCTACTTCCTTTATGCTGAAGCTGTACCAAGAGACACACTGTTCCCAGGTGTTGCAGGGAGCACACTCCAAGATACAAGCTCAGCTCAGCCTCTCCTAACACGATGCAGGGTATGCAGGTCCTAACCTCCGGACATATTCCTGGGCTCTGACAGCTTCCCACTAATATGCCAGAGTACTACTAGTAGGCAACAGTCATTACTGTTTAATTCATAACCCTTACCTGAGCAGCTTCAGAGGTGGAAAGCACTCCAACCCAAAACATGAATTCAGTAATAACAATAATGTTCCACAGAAAATGATGAAGCAGCATGTGTTACTCTCATATATATCACAAAGGCAAGTAAACAGCTGATCTAGCTAATTAATCAGATATTCTGTTAGGATTTCGTCTTTGACAGTGTTTACTTAATATAATTGTATTTGTTCTCAACAAATACTGAATTATTTCCTGAGATGGCTGTCATGGATACTTCCTCCTTAGGTCAATATCAGGTAATCAAGAGAGAATGCTGCTTTATCAAGGGCAGGACTGTAAACTCTTGCAATTCCTTTACTGGTACAACAGCCAGCTAAAGAGACTTCTGAATTAGACCTCACATGTGAATGCCAGTGGATACAAGGGTCCAGCTCAAAAGTCTCAAAGCAAAAGCCTTTAGGCTCATGAGAAAGGACAGCATGATGCATTACAGCACACACGTAAGTTGACACAGCACACACACACCAGGGCTACAACATTTCAGTGGTCACCCCAAAATAAGCATCTGAAGATGGTCACTGTCCTACACAGTAATACAACCACATTTTCTTTTCCTTGAGACTGTCCCTTTGAATGTCTGTTCACAGTTCTTTCCTCAGCTGGAAAAGTAATTTGACCGGTTTGATGCAAAATGTCTACTGCCTGACATTTTCTTCCGAGGTATACAAATAAATTCCTGAAGATTTTTCCACACACAGAAAATCCCACGTTGTGTCTAAAAGGACAGATCACAGAAACTTCACCGCTTAATAAACTGCTTATCTTCAAAAAACCCGTTATGGCCTATTATCTCAGCAGTAACTGCCAAGATACAGCAAACTGTAACAGCTTCAGAAGACAGAGCATCTGCTGAAGGAGTCCAAAGTAATTTCCAGTTTTCAAAAACAAGAGTTATGTCAACTCACTTGCCTTATACAATTATCCAAAGCAGTCCATTGAGAGGTCCAAGATCATTAGTGAACACATAATAAAAGATCCCTTTTTAAGATAATCACTGGAAAATTTTATGACTTTACCAAGATTATTTTAATCTTGGCTAATCTTACTTCAAGCAGATCTCCTTAAGTCCAGTTATGTTCCTGAGCTCTAAAACATCTGGTGAAAACGGAAGAATTACTTTGACTCCTTCTAAGACTTTGGTGTCAAAAGGTCAGACTATTTTCACCTGACTAATACAAGGCCATGGTAAGACTCATACTGCAGATTCACTCGTCTGACCTCCTGAAGCATTTCTGGAAGTCAACATTTCTGGAAGTCAACTGAAGCGCTGCCTTCCTCTCATATCACCTGTGCTCCCACCATTTCGGCATGGCAGACCTGCACCACCAGCTGGGTAAATCCAGCGCCTTTTGGCTTTCCGTGCGCTGCTCTTAAATTACCTGACCTGCTGCTTCTCCTTGGCCAAACCTGCCTTTTGGTTAGGAAAGCGTCGGGAAGCCGATCCGCGGCAGCTAGGTGAGTTGGTGAGGGAACACCTGCACCCTTTGTTGGAGCTCTGGGGGACCTTTGCGGGACTCTTACGCAGGGGACACCGGCGCGGTTATTTAGGGATGGAAAACCCCCAAAGGGAAGGCGATCCCACCACGCGTTTCGGGTGCCCAGGGCACCGGCGGCGGGGAGGTCCCGGGGACGGGAGGGCCCCGGCGGGACGCTGCCCGCACCACCGCGCCGGTGGCGGACACCGGCGGCGCGCTGCCGGCGGG
>NW_024526599.1:11227585-11228030 GCF_017590135.1 Pyrgilauda ruficollis | reverse complement strand
GAGCCGCCGCCCGGGCAGGGACGCCGGCTCCGGGGGCCGGATGGGGCCGGCCCCGCCGCTCCGCACTCCCCTCTCGGGCCTGCAAGGCTCCGCAGGCCGCAGCCCGGGCAGCCGCCCCCCGCCCGCCCGCAGCCGCCGCCGGTCACATCCCGGGCGGCGGCCCCGCCACCCGCTCCGTCGCGCCCGCCCCGGCGCCCGGCGCGGCCGCGCACTCACCCGCGTCCGTCCCGGGAGATCCGGCTCCTCGGCGCGGGGCGACAACGAGGACCAGAGCAGCAGCAGCCCCAAGAAGCTGCCCGCCAGCAGCACGGCGCGCAGCAGGAAGCCCAGCTTCAGCCGCATCCTCCCGCCCGCCCTCTGCCTCCCGCCGCCGAGCACGCAGTGCCCGGCCCCGCGCACCGGCCGCCTTCCGCCCCCCGCGGCACCGCACGGCACGGCCCCGCCG